>NC_089761.1:9528068-9530568 GCF_040412425.1 Macrobrachium rosenbergii
TTATGTAAATTGGCGCTTGAACTAGAAACAAAAAGGAGAAAGAAGAGAAGTTATAGTGCTGTATATCATGAGTTGAGCCCAGCATCACTCAGCAACAGAGAGAAGACCGTGCATGGTTTTGTGGTTCATTTCTTAAAGATTGGGATGAAGCTGACTTTCTCCATGTTGCTGCATCAGATGAATTCTTTATTTACACAGTCAGGAAACCAAATCATAAAAATGACATCATTTGGGCTGCAAAGTTGGATGTCATCAGCAATGACGCGCACCATCGCCAAGTTGTGAAATATCCTGAATGTTTGGGAATTTTTCTTCTCTGTTTCACAGCCAAACGGTTTATGTGGATCATCAAGGAAAAAGGACAGTCATTGAATGACGGATACTTCAGAGAAACTTTGCTTCCTGGAGTATTACCTTTCCTCATGGCATTCCTTCTCAGTTCTTAGTAGGTGTTCCTTCCCTCACACCATAGTGAAAATTAGCTATTTAATAGGAATGTTTCTTTTAATTATTCCTGTTAACACACTCTCTGGTTAGACGAGTAAGCATATAATTTTTATTCTTACAATATTTCAGTTTTATACATTTTCTGGGTGCTGAGTGATGGCAGACGGCCTTTCATTGACAACTCAGTTGTGACCAGATTCATCTGAGGCTATTGCCTTGGTGCTGCTTTCCTCATTAATATCAGAGATTGTGACTGGAAACGACATTATCTTTTAATATTGTTAATAGTCCTTAGTAGTTTTATTCTTCAAACACTTTGTTAAATTGATTTGAAAGTACAAGTTTTCATATTTTAATAATCAGTACTGTTCAAGCGTTCATATGAAGATCTTTGGGTTTGTTTTGGATTTATGGTGAAATAGCCTATGTACTTCTTTAGTATTAAGTTAGGTAAATATTGTTTCCCTTATGATGTAAAGTCTTTTGGTCTAAGTGATTAAACCAATATGATGCTTTGTCTGTTATTCATTAAAAATTGGTACGTACAGATTTGATGTGCAGCCCACAGAGCTGGTGTTGAAACACTTTCCACCAAAAAAAAAAAAAAAAAAAAACCTTGTCCCCTCATTAGGTAAATGTTTCCTCGGTCTCATCCTGTGATTACATATGGGATCCTCATCTATATTTCTTTTACCAAAATTTAATGATTCTGTGGGGTGGAACACAAGAGGTTTATAATCGTTAGTCAGTCTTTTACACCATCAAATCTTCGTTTATCGTTTAAAGAATAAAATTGGATTTTGCGATAACACGAATTGTCAATAATTGTCGCAATGAATTTAAAGAAAGCTTGAGCTTTATGCCAGTATGGCTGCTTCCTGAATGTCGCAAGAAATACGTGAAACTTACATTCTTCATCATCTTATTTTCAAGGCCACCAATAAAGCACACCAGCATGTCACCACAACGTTGCCATATAAAACATCAGAAAACAACGCATATTTGGGCCCCAAGCAAATCTCATGCAATTTAAGTATGGAAATGTATTAACGATGAAAGGTTTGTCGTACTGTCAGGTTAGAGGACATAGCAGCTTTACCATAATGTGACTCTTTTAGCTATTTTTACAAGAAAGTCCATGAAACGATATTCTAAAATGTTGGTCATTTAAATTATACAATCTAATTTTATTAGACATGTAGCTCGCAGAACTACCAATTTACTGACGACAAAATAACTGTTTTAGTTCTCTTATTCTATAACAATGCCTAAATTCTATAAATCTTTGTGCTTCACAACATTGATACTGTTTTCAAAAATAATTTCACTATGCTTCAAGAACTTCGTGTATTCTGTCTCTGTGCATCAGAAGGCATGGCAGAGTCTGACATATTCCTAAGGTATCGTTGCAGATTCTATAGGCTCACTCAGTCACCAACTTACTTAATTTCCTTCTCACCTCCAAGCTCTCTGAAAATCCTAAATAAAAGACTGGACGTTTCAGAATTCTTAAAAAGGAAAGATTGTTTTCTTGAGTACTGAGTGGGCAGATCTAAAAATCCAATCAGGCGGTTAAAAATACAGGGAGGGTGAAGTTAATGACTCGTTTTACCTCCCTCCAGCCCCTCAACTGTCCCTTCTCGTTTGAACCTACACTTCCCCTTCCTACTTCCACCCACATGACCTCCCTAACTATCACTTTCATTCTTTCATCTTCAGTGGAGTAAATCTAATGGTTTTCACTGTTGTTCCTCTTCCCTGTCTGTCTCTTTCTGTGTGTGTGTGTGTGTGTGTGTGTGTGTGTGTGTGTTGCTCACTTCCTACGCTCTCCGTCAGTACATTCAAGAGTCGCTCAAATTGGAAAATTCTTTTATTGGCTGCCAACACTAGAGATCGACAAGCAAGATGCGGGGATTATAGTTGGGTGATAGATTTATTCCCGAATAAATCTCTCCCGAAGGAATCAAGGGAAGTCATCTGAAATGCATTAAGATATTACATGATATATTGCCGAACAAAAGTGTCAGATATAAAAACAAACCGATTATATAAT
>NC_089761.1:9538068-9568068 GCF_040412425.1 Macrobrachium rosenbergii
TTATAGTTACTTGCTCGTCGTTTGTGGAGATCCACATTTCGCATTTCTGATAGTTTAAGTCATTTTAATCAACAGAGATTTGATAATTACTCATAAAGCAAGATTTTTATTTTATAAAAGTTGGTTTGCTATTATTAAGAAAGATTTTATAGCTCCTTATTGCGCTGATCTGTTATTCTAGAGATTAGTTTTCCACTATTTTAGAACCTATTTTCTAGTATGGAGAAACATCTTTTTTAATCAGCTGGTCAGGTATTAAAACAGAAGTATTACCGATTATAGCTGAAGGTGTTTATGCTGTGATTTTTAATCCACTTAAAATCCTGTCGATTTTATAAGTATATGGATAAGACGAATTGCTAATAAAAATCCGCAAGAGATTTCTCCTAAATTTATAAACGTATTATCACATTCAAAAATACCCTCAGATAATTTCTTTAAACTTCATTAGCTTTGATATTGATTTTCAGATATCCACGTAGACATAACAACACGTTAGGTTACTGCACATACAAGGAGTAACATTGCAGACCAAATTTTTCCTCGGAACGATGAATTTCGCATTGATCTAAAGTCATTTCACTATTTAATGAAATTCCTAAAGCGGCCTCTGTGACTTAATCCATAAATACCGAATTTAAACTACTTAAGTGTTTGTCGTTCTTGATCCGCAGTTATTTTTAGCGTACAAAAGCGATACGGTGTTGGTCTGGAAAACAAGATTGTTCAGTGCGCAGATTATGCAACAGTTGTGGGTGTAGTAAAGTCTCCACTCATGCGAAATGAAGCTCCCCTTAGTCTCAATCGTGGCATGAAGGGGACTAGTGAATGGTGTAGTTGGTGGGGTATGAGGCTGAACTCCAGTTAAACAAACACATTATTGATTAGTAGATCTCGCAAAGATGGGACTCTGCTGAATACGTCCGAAGCTTTGTCTATACTTGGTATAACTTTTGACTTACAACTTACATTTGAAAAACATCTAAAGGAAGTGTCAGCAAATGCCACACAGAAGTTAGGTATTATACACAAGGCCTCATATATCTATGGCAATGATAAAAGCAACACAACCTGTTTTAGGTCACTTGTTCTTCCTTTACTAGAATACTGTTCTCCGGTGTGGATGTCCGCTTCTGCTAGAGATTTATCTATTTTAGACAGTGATTTGTGGTGTGCTTGTTTCTGTTTCCTAACACCAGCAGTTATGACTTAGATAATTGATAGATGGTCTCTTGTTTGTCAATTTTTCATAAGTTATATTGTAAAAGATGACTTTCGCTTTAACAATTGATCCCTGATCCTCTATTTTTATCTATTTCTTTATTAATTGACCAATTTATCTTTTTTCTCTTTCAATAACTGTCTTCTCTCTGTAGTTCCTATAACCTTCTGTAATTTTTTACAAATGAGCACCATATTCTTTGAATTTCAAACCCATAGCCCCTGTAGGCTTATTCCAAATGGCTGTGAGTTAATCATTTGAATAATAATAATAATAATAATAATAATAATAATAATAATAATAATAATAATAATAATAATAATAATAATAATAATAATAATATCCTTAAGCCTAAAAACTAGTCATGTCTGATTACTTTTCAGGAATAAGCAAAATAGTGTAACGATGCAACTTGAGTGCAACGATGCAACTTGATTTTTGTTCTCAAAATGTTATAAATCATGGAAGCATTTGCATAGGCTCAGTTTTGTCCTGTGTGGCGGAATATGTTTACATTTTATTTGCCCGACCAAACACATGTTATGTATGGCCTGATATATATTTGGACGGGAAACGGAAATGCAAACATTTCTTTGGCAGATTAAATGAATTGGTGCACTCGATGAAATTCATTATGAATATGCAATACGACTGAACCCTACCGTTTTTGTACTGCCGTACAGATATAAGTAAAAATGGGTTTAAATCAAATGTATGTAGAAAACTTACGAATATTTCTCAATATGTGCATTTTTTTTATTCAGGTCACTCAATCACAATAATACAATAAACAAACATTTATGAAAAATCTCTTGAAAAAATCAAGGTACTCTGATGCCAACCCAGTTTTAATCATGTGATAAATTGTATATTTAATTCGAAATCGTTTAAACCGGAAATACTTTATATAAGAAAAATGAACAGCATTTAAGGTGAATAGGATAGCGGAACATTTACATTTCAAGTAAGTGAAAAGTAGTCTTATCAATTGGGCAGGCACTGAAAAACCTGTACATTCTAATAATAGGCCAAACGTAATATAAGGCAATTCAATAAAAAAAAAGAATTTTGGAAATGTATATTTAGAAGGAAACATGTAAAATGTACAGATCTGCATTAATGCAGTTTGTATGGGTTAAAAGACAACGAAACCACTTGCTCGCCAATTTTCTGTTATGAAAAATATCTCTGTATAAAATCTGGCAGTCCATCAAAAGCAGAATTTTTAGGAATATAGGCTACTCTTCAACTATCAATAGGTGGTCCACCAATTATCTGTCCAGAATGTCCTCCTACATCACACGGTTAATAATTATTTTGATTGTTTGGTGATTCACCCTACTTTGTATATTGTAAGTCTTAGCTGCCATATACCAGTTCTTTTTAAGATTTCTGAATAGTTGCAACCAGTCAGGATCACACCTTTGAGGTACTTTTGAACATCATTTCTTAAGATGTTCTCCCATACTTCATTATTTAAAATTAAATTCAGTCAAATGACGTTTTTGCTAAAATTTGTTATTTTCCAAAATACATGTATCCTCCTGTCTTTGCAGTGATGTTTTTCACCCCCTACTCTGCCAAAAACAAAATTGCATAACATTCTCATGAACCACATTTCTCCGAATCCTAGAATACTAACTTCATTTTATACGCTATTATCCCTGACGTTGGGTGTGAAAGACACATCCTTAAAAAAAAAATAGTTATAATAATAATATATTAAATCTAAAAAAAGGCAATGAAGATAATACATTCGGACATTCATTCAGCCCTAACAAATGATTTGAAAGGTAAACTTAATAATATAGTGTTAACTTTAAAAAATACTGACAATGAACACTTTAACTAAAAGATTAACATTTGACAAACTGATATAAGATCATTGAAGTTTTTCATTTTATGGAAACGCATTACCCATGTCTACGGACTACCAGTTGGAGTAAAGACAACATCTCACTGTGATGGGAAGTAAAAAATGGACACATTAGATATATTTTAAATATTATTATTATAATAATATATATATATATATATATATATAAAAATATATATATATATATATATATATATATATATACTGATCAAAGAAACAGCGCATTAGTAAACATGCTAGAGAATGTTTTTATCCAATTCAGTGGTCTCAGCAAGAATCCTGTTCAGAAACAATAATTTTTGAAAGAAACAGTATGTATTCAATATAGTGAAAACAATAACTTCAATGGCAGTATGGGCTTATTGCTATTTTATATCATTACAAATTAAAAATACTTAGGACATTACCTGTTTAGCCTCATTAGACTGTTAACCTTTTTCTAACGAACTATGTACTAGACAATTTATATTTTATATTATTAACATTTGACGTTAAATTTGTGGTTGTTTGTTTTATATGAAGATGTAAACATGTGTATAGTTTTTTTTTCAATAAAGTTTGGCCTGATGGAGGGCGAAACTGTTGGGACTAATTAAGAACTCTATTTCCTTTTCCTCTGGTTTGTCCTTCATCTTCATATATATAATATATATATATATATATATATATATATATATATATATATATATATATATATATATATATATATATATATATATATATATATATATATATATATATATATGATGGCTTTGGCACACAGGTACTTGACACCTATGGTACTTGAAGTGTGTCTTCCTGTACTTGGGTGGAGGGCACTCTTACAGTGCACCTTGGGTCTGCAACACTGCCTGGTGGAGGGAGATTATAGATGTCAGTGATTAGTGTCTTAGGGGCCTTAAAGGTGTGGAGAATTTACCCTCAGGTTGGCCCATGGGCTGATGGGAGCCCTTGCCATTATCGGTATATACTACTGTCTGACGACTGGTTGTCACCTATCCCGGTGATATTTTCATTGTAAATAACCCATGAGCTTATGACAGCACCTTTCAGCAGTCGATGGAATACATACATCGGCCATCTTTTTGTCTTTTAGCCACGTTAGTAAATGGTCCACATCTGAGCATATGCAGCATTATCACAAACGTCAAATCGTTCACACCCACTCTAAAAAGAATGTGTTGTTACAAACATCAAGTACCTCATACCCAAAATAGGTCTATGGAAAAAACCGGAGGAGCCAGGGGAACAACAATGCGTTCCCCAACCTTAGCAACGTAACTTAGATCGCAGAGGTGGTCAAGCCGCTCGTACCTATACCCATGCACTGATCACGTAACAGGATACCTTTTGGTCTAACAGACCTGGCGTTAGTATTCTAGGGGTAACCCTAGAACACAAACCTAATTTTATACTTTGTTATTACAAACGTTGGTTGTGACAGACCCACCGTTAAAAAAAAAATGTATTATCCTTTCTTAAATCTGAAAAAAAAGGCATAAAACATATAACCCTTGGACTTTCGTTTAAAGCACCAACAATAATGAGAGGAAAACTTTCAAAGGCATTATTACTTATCAGCAGTTTTGCACAGATTACTCAGAGAGGGCGATAGGGACTTCAGAAGACAGGTATTTGACACTTATGACACCTGAAGCGCGTCTTCCTGTCTCTGGTTTGGCCCACTGGACTTCTCATTGCCTGGTGGAGGGAGTTAGTACTTTGTGCGCAGACCTGATGAAAATACTAACTTTTGTTCATTGAATATCTCCAGAAACCTAGAAGCTTGGGACACAGGAAAATGATATTTCTGAATAGGAAGCATAAAACTGATAACTTTGTGTACATCAGGATAACGAGGCAGAGAGAGTCTAATTATTTCTATTCTCTATTTTTTCACGTAAACATGTATACAGAGAGAGAGAGAGAGAGAGAGAGAGAGAGAGAGAGAGACTTCAAGTGTAAAGGGAAAAATCCATTGGAATGTTAGATTCGTTTGAGTTGCCATGGAAAATGAAAAGTGAACTTTTATTCAAACCTATTTTTGTATGATTAAAAGTTGTACTATCTTGTGCTTTAAATAGGAAGTAATGCACAGAGAAGTTGTCGTTTTTTTTATAACTTTTACAGTTTAATGTAATTCCTCCTTAATTACCTCAACCCGGTTTCACACATATAGATAAACAGAAGAACTTATGCAAAATATATCAAATAGTGTAATATGTCTGTGCGCAAAATTTTTTAATATGATAAAAATATACAGATATGAAATTTGAATGTCTTATTAGTGAAAGATAACACTGATATTAAAGGAAAATGCCATACATTTTGACCAACGTTACGTCAGCCTTGATAAATGGAGTATTTACAGGTTTTGCGGGGGCGGGGGAATAACGACTTTGGCAGGATTAGTAAAATGATCATTAGTTGCTCGTCCTGTGGTGAAAAGAGTAAAGATAACGTTCTGCTTCAACATATTCAATAATATTTATAAATCTATGTACAGTATATGGACGTGAGAATTATTCATTTTTTGTCAAGGGTGTGTTCGAATAAAATTCTTTATGTCGTTTAAACGAAGCATTTGATAGATAAAATAAATAGAACACATCTAGATTAGTAAATAAAATAGCATGGAAACAGTCTTAACCTTTGGAATTTATAGAAAATTCGAAGATTATTGTAAGCATGAGAAGTCACTCCTTGATTCTTCCAGTCGGCGGGCTCTGAAAATCCTCATATATCCTGGAAACAGAGGTTCGAGAAAAATAAGAAAGAAATAGAGCACTGCAGTGCAATTTCTCTTCAAATCAAACAATTCACATATCGGCTAATGGATCACATCTAACAGACCTGGCTATATTTAGTATTCCACAAAGTACAACACTGTCAGGTTTTCCTTATCATCATGGTAAGTGATTTTGACAGTAACTTGCAAAACTTACTTCTATCTGTTTGTTGACGATTCTCATTTCTAAGAGTATCCAACTCTCAAGAAAACTGCAGATAGTCTTAGCATGAAAAAACAAGTTGAACTTTAATTGGAACAAATTTGAAAACAGGTTGTGGAAAGAAATAAAAAAAATTCTAATTATCTTGATTCGTATGGAAATGCCATCATGAGAAAGATCCAAATCAAAGGCCATGGTTATTAGAGACCATTATTGCTCACCAATAATGTCTTCCTATCCTACTTATGACAGCCGAATAAAATTACTTAAGGAAGTTTTACATTTTGACATAAAAACCATAAACAAATTATATGGCTTCCCCTACTATAACAGACGGAAAGCAAAGAAACTAAGAAACAACCTGCCAGTCACTAACACTTTAGTATTGTATATCTACAAATTTTATGGTCTATCCATTAAAAATCTTTGCTCTTCAATTCAATTACAGTTCTAGAACATGTGGTGGATGCTCTCTGTACCATACATCAGTCAAGAGTGCTTGTATCTCGTAAATTGCACTCACAGCCTTTAAATAATGGATTTTTGTCCTCCGACGCTGAAAACTATCGCTAACCAGTCAGTGGAAATATTTATAAATAAGTGAGCCAGTGCCTGAATGTCCTCCCAGATGAACAATTGGCCATTTCATCAACCAATATGAGGCACAATGCTAACTCGATCTGGCACATATTAACTTATTCCAAAGCCACATCTAACATTCTTACTTTCAGTAATTATTACACATAAAATCGAAATCTATATAGGATTAATTTTTGTCTCGCTACAAAAATCTTTCCTTCTGTTAGCTGCCTTTCCTCTGAGTCTCTGAACTGTTCCTTCCCAACATCACAATAGTTCTAATAGTTTATCAACTTCTTTTCTCTGTAACTGTTCTTTTCCATTCCTGTCCTTTCTTTCTTTCCCTTCCCTTTCCTCCACATCATATCTTATGAGCTGACTGAAGTATCCCTTGCCTCTACCACATCACACAATGTCTCTTACCTAGACAACCTTAAATTCCTCTTATATCGTTGCTGAGTGAACTTGACTCTGAATCTTACTTGAATAGCGAAAAGACATTCATTGACATGACATTTCAAATCGCCGAAACGTTTGTAAGTAGTGAATATTATAGGTATCATCACGATGGATTCTTTTGCAGAAATGAACATTAATGATGCAATCCCTTTTCTCTGAACATAAAGGAGTGGTTCAAGATTACATCACAATTATTTTTCTTTTTGTTCATCCTCTCCTACATTACAAAATGTTTTACGCTATTTGATTACCTCTAAAAAAGGATTGGGGGACTTCAGCGTTTTATATAGAATGCCATTGTAAAAGCATTTCATAATGTTATATTGACATATATTTCATAGTATCACTGTGCAGTATTATGTCAGTTATTAAACAGTTTTTGTCAGTGAAAACAAATCATTTGATTTCAAGCGTTAGCAATTTTTATGAAATGCTTCCTGCATTGCAAATTTAGACTGAAAGCAATTTTGTGATCTTGTCTTGTGTTAATGTAGATTGTGGTGCTTTTTAGTAATACGAATGTATGTATGTATAAATACATGCACACATACACACAAACACACACATATATATTATATATATTATATATATATATATATATATATATATATATATATATATATATATATATATATATATATATATATATATATATATGGACGAGCGAGTCAAGTGAAATTATGGTAACATCAGTCTGTTTGTGTGTTCTGTGCCCACTAATGATGCACCTGATGAAAGGAAAGACGCGTTTTATGGAAAGCTGCAGGAAGGAATAGGAAGATTTGCTATACATGATGTTTTGATTTGTATTGGAAACTTCAGTGCAATAATGTGCTGCTCGAATGAGGGATTTGGGGTTGGTATGGGTAAGATGGGTGTCGGTGGTAGGATGAGTGAGAATGGTGTAAGGTTTGGGAGTTGCTTTCTAGCAAATGACTTAGTCATTGGCGCACACTTTTCAACATCACAATATACACAAGACGACATGTGTGTCACTGTGTGGAAAACATAAAAATCAGATTCATATTGCTGTTAGTAAAATGCACAGAAGCTCTTTGCTTGATGTTCGTGTTAATCGGGAAGCAGATATTGGTAGTGATCATAAACTCAGTGTTGCAAAAATAAGATTTAACTAAAAAGTCAGAAGGAAAACCTTTTGTTGATAGGTACGATATTGATATGCTTAGAAGGGGAGGAGAGAGGAAAAGGAGGAATTTAGAACAGAATGCAGAAACAGGTTTTGGTGTTGGAAACATTGGAGGAGGAGGAGGAAGTGTAGATGAGATGTCATGGCATGTGAATAAAGCTTTGCATGAGGTTGCTGTTTGTACGATCAGAAGGAGACTCAGATTGAGGAAAAGGTGTGGATGTCTGAGGAAACATGGAATATGATAAAAAAGAGAGTTGAAGCAAAACTGAGGAATGAGATGCATTTTGTTAATGATGAGGATTTTGAATTAGCAATAGCTAAAAACTTGAGTTTGGTTCAGAATTTAAAAAGAAAAAGAGACAAAAGAAGGTCTGGTAATGAAAAGGTTGTGGAAACTGAAAAACTAATGAATAAAAATGTTGGTCAGAGTCAAAGGATAGCGTGGCAGTGCTGGTAAGCGGGTAGGCTAAGTTATTGACCAAAATGTTGAAATCAGAAATAGCTGGAAAGAGCACTTTGAGACAATTCTTAGTAGACCAATCCCCCCAGAAGAGGATATGCCGCCTGCTCAGGGAGATTTAAATACTGATGAAGGTGAGATCAGGCTAGAAGAAGTAGGTAAGGCAATAAAACAGTTAAAGAATTATAAGGCAACAGGAGAGGATGATTTATTCCTGAAAATGCTTAAAGTGGAGGCGGATAGATTAGTAATTGCCTTGAAGATATTATTCAATGAGATATAGGTGACAGGGATAATACCATTAGGTTGGAGGAAAGGTGTGGTCATTAAAGTTCCAAAGAAAAGAGATCTGAGTAGGTGTGGTAATTGGAAGGGAATCACTTTGTCACCTGTAATCTTGAAAATTTTCAGTAGAGTTTTGTTGAACTGGTTGGAGCCAGTGGTTGGTGGTACTCTGAGGGATGAACAGTCCTGTTTTAGAAAGGGACGGGGTTGCAGTGATCAGATTTTCATAGTTAGGCATTTAATGCAGCAAGCTAATGAAATGAAAACTCTCTTAAGTCTTTGTTTTGTTGATTTTGAAAAGGCCTTTGATAGTATTTTGAGACGGACTATGGGAAAAATCATGAGGAATTATGGAATACCGGAAAAGTTTGTGAGGGTTATTACGAACACACATGAGGGCACGTCTTGTAAAGTGATGGTTGATGGTTATTTGAGTGACCTGTTTAAAGTTAGGTCTGGTGTAATTCAGGGTGGCATTCTGTCTCCTCTGTTGTTTGTACTGGTCGTGGATTGCGCTATGAGTAGGATTAAAAGAGAAACGGATGCAGGTATACTCTGGGAATAAATGGGAAACTTAATTAGATTTTCATAGTTAGGCATTTAATGCAGCAAGCTAATGAAATGAAAACTCTCTTAAGTCTTTGTTTTGTTGATTTTGAAAAGGCCTTTGATAGTATTTTGAGACGGACTATGGGAAAAATCATGAGGAATTATGGAATACCGGAAAAGTTTGTGAGGGTTATTATGAACACACATGAGGGCAGCACGTCTTGTAAAGTGATGGTTGATGGTTGTTTGAGTGATCCGTTTGAAGTTAGGTCTGGTGTAATTCAGGCTGGCATTCTGTCTCCTCTGTTGTTTGTACTGGTCGTGGATTGCGCTATGAGTAGGATTAAAAGCGAAACGGATGCAGATATACTCTGGGAATAAATGGGAAACTTCTTGACTTAGATTATGCTGATGATATAGTTTTGATCTGTTAGGGACCAGAAAAGATGCAGAGAGTGTTGGGTTGTCTAGTGAGTGAAGGCCGAAAGGTTGGTTTGGTTATAAACAGTGGAAAAACTGAAATCATGAATATGAATATTGAAAATGCACAGAACTATCTGATTGAAGGCATGGTTATAAAGCAAGTGGATAAGTTTAAATATTTAGGCATATGTCTACATAAGGATGGTTCTCTGAGCACAGAATTCATGGGAAGATTAAAAAAGGCTCATCAGACAATGGGAATGCTTAAAAACATTTGGAATAATAATAGCAATTTTTCTATGCATACAAACATCAAAATTTAAAAGGTAATGGTTAGGAGCAGTTTGATTTATGGGCATGAGTCATGGTACAGTACAGTGACTTCGGATAATAAATTCTTATCATTTGAAAATAAGGCGCTCAGAGGAATATTAGGAATTAATTGGAGGGATAGGATATGAAATAGCAGAATTAGAGCAGTAACAGGAAGTGCAGCCGGTTGGTGAGTATGTTATGTTCTCACGCTGGATATGGCTGGGCCGTGTGTATAGAAGACAGACAATAGTACGAGACACACCAGGGTGGGTTGCCCTTGGTAGAAGAGGTAGAGGTAGGCCAAAGGAGACGTGGTTGAGGATAATGAGACGGGAAGCAGGGGGAGATGAGTATTGGGGATCTTGAGTTAGTTGAGGACAAAATGTGGTGGCGTGAGTTCATCAGGGCCCTATACATCCTATATATACATACAGTATACACACACACACACACACACACACATATATATATATATATATATATATATATATATATATATATATATATATATATATATATATATATATATATATATATATATATATATATATATATATATATATATATATGTGTGTGACACACACACATATATATATATATATATATATATATATATATATATATATATATATATATATATATATATATATATATATATATATATATATATATATATATATATATATATATATATATATATATATATATGTTGAAGATAATGGTGTTGTTAGCAGAGACTGTCTTTTTATCAAGACTTTGAATCAGTCTAAACTTCTTTTTCTCTACAGGCAAGCTTCTCAGGAATAAGGAAAATTTATTCAAGATTCTTTCCCTCTACTTTTTCTAGTCGACGGACCATTTCCTCTCTCATCGGTGACGTGTTGAGGACTAAATTACAAACTAACATACAAGGTTTTCATTACTGCATGCAGATTTTTTTAATTCTCAACATAACGTCATTGGGGTGCTGAATTTCTATTGGTCACCAGGTCTCATTCTCTTGCAGGTTGTCTGGGAGGCAGTATGGGCATTCCTGCTGCTCCATAGGATGCATCCCATCCCGCGGCTTGCAGCAAAGGGCGTGAGCAATTGTGTGATTCCTGTCTCTGGCCGATGGTCTTGATTTATTCGTTGGTGATAGTCGTGTCAAGGGTGTCCTGTTGCCCGTGTCACCCTTCAGATTATCATGGATGTCCTGTGGATTCCTTGAAGAAGGGAGGTTGAAGTCCACGTTCCTCTGCATGTATAACACACCACTACCACTCCACGAAGGCAATTGTAAACTCATTGCAATCAAGGGGCATTATTTCAACACTACATAGACGACCACGACGGCAAACCGACACTGGACGAATTATTAAAAAGTACAGAGATTGTGCAGTGAGAAGCACGGCTCCACAGATTGCAAGTAGTAGAAGCTGTGAGCATACACCAACAACAGCCTGCTTTAAACACACAGAAGAACATGGACTTCATCCTACTTTCTTCAAGGAAACCACAGGACATCCATGAGAATCCAAAGGGAGACATGAACGACAGAATACCACTAGACACAACTACTGACAACGAAGCAAATCACGGCTATCAGCCAGAGATGGGAATCACTCGCTTTCCCTCAAGCTGCGAAATAGAGCACATCCTACGGAGCACCAGGAATGCCCGTACCACCAACACCGGTGAGGGAATGTGACCTGGCGACCAATAGAAATTCAACACCCTAGTGACATCCATATGCATTATCAAAAACCTTATACGTCAGTTTGTAATTTAGTCCTGAAGACGTCACCATCAGTGAGGAAACGGTCTGTTGACTTTAAAAAGTAAATGGAAAGAATCTTGAATATTTTTTTCGTATTTCTGAGAAGATTGCGTGAAAAAAAAAGAAGTATAGATTGATCCAAGCTTTGATGAAAAGATGGAGTCTATGAACAATGCCATTTACTTCAATGGAAATTGCATAAGAGAGAAAATATGCCCAAATAGCATATATATATATATATATATATATATATATATATATATATATATATATATATATATATATATATATATATATATATATATATATACACACACACACATATATATATATATATATATATATATATATATATATATATATATATATATATATATATATATATATATATATATATATATATATATATATATATACTATTTGGGCATATCTTTTCTTATTCTAGAATCTTGCCTGAAGTGAAAAAATTAGGTATAGATTTATCCAAGTCTTGATGAAAAGATGGTATCTGTGAACAATGCCACTAATTCTTTAGAAATTTCTTAAGAGAAAATATGCCCAAATAACACAATATTTTTACACACACACACACATACATTTAACACACACACATATATATACACATATATACATATATATATATATATATATATATATATATATATATATATATATATATATATATATATATATGTGTGTGTGTGTGTTAATAATGTTCATGAATGTGTGTCTATATGTGTGTGTGTGTTTGTATCATTATTTTAATCACGTAGGCATTGATGAGCAAGGTTAAGGGAAAAAAGTACACTACCTGTACGTGAAGAGCGAAGAAATTCTAATTATTCTGAAGCTGGACAACAAAGCAGAGGCTATTCCCATGATTCGAAATTTACTAACCCGTTTTGAGTAATCTGCTGCAATCATTAATATTACGTTCTTAACTTTGCACGGAATTTATATTGTTTCTAGATTTATTGACACCCATGCAACCCCTGTAAACCCTCTAAATTTTAATACTGGTATCATATCATTGTTAATTTTCTACAGTAATTATGTCATGTATTTGTCCTTGCTTGGGGAACTGGATTATATATTTTACCGTCCAATCTTCCTTTCGTCATTCCATCCATCCACTCGTCCCATTATCCGTATATCTTATCCCCGAAGAGACTATTAAATATACCTTCATTAATCTTCATTCACAGAAAAATCTTAGTGTGAGCTCTTTAATCATCCTAAACTTTGATGACGCCCTTTCGTGCGTCCTTGACCTCAGATTTTCATTTTTGTGTTGAGCCCATTTTCTTTAAGACCGCAAAGATTGCTTTCATTACTTCTTACACAAACGCATCTTATCAAAAACTCTTTAGATACTCAAATTTGAGGACCTTGACATTCCGCATAACAATTACAAGATTGGCAAAACATTTGTGGAATGATAAAATCCGCCCCTAATCCAGCATAGATAATCCATTATTTTTGGCGATGCTGAGTCCGGCAATGCCATCACATTTGCCAGATGAACTGCAAGAATACAGGATTTAAAACCTAGTTAAGTAAGTAATTTTTCCCCTTGACTGGAAGAGAATGTAACCTATATCATGCAAATATAACCATAACAAAATCTGCTAACTAATTGCACTCTCTGATCTGACGCGTATTAAAAAATTTGAAATAGAAATAAAGTAGAATGAAAAATTACTTAATTTTCCAAGCTTGTCGAATTCCTCGTGTGTTTCCTTATGCCCAAAAAAACACAATTTAATCCGTAATCCTCTTAACGGAACTCTGCAGTAAACATCACCATTTTGATTTAATCTCAGGAGAAAATTAACGTTTTGAAGTTTCGAAATAACGGTAGTTCTTGAAGTTGTTTCTTGTTGAAAATGTATAATAATTTGTAGTTATAGCAAAAATCATACTTTTTTGTATATTCATTTACTGTGCGCTACCCATACATTTAAGCTAATTTCCTGTGACAATTATGGGATACAAGACAAGGAGCCGTATTTAAATTGAAGAAAATTATTATTATGTTTGTAAAATATGATACAAATAGCATTTATATCCTTGCTCATGTTTTTGGGAATGATTGTCCTCTCTCCTCCTCCTCTTCCTCGTCTTACAGATTGTGCAACCCTCCTTGGTCTCCACATTTTCACTCTTTATGTTATGGTCATTCTCAGATGGCAAAGTGATTCTAGTTACAAGGACGTCTTTTTCTTCCTCTGATATCTTCACAGTTAATCAGAAGTATTGGTTATGTTGTTTTTTGGCCAGACAATACATAAAAGATTTGGTCTCTGACAGATCTTATTACAACAGTTCCATGCATTATATGTGAAACTTGGAGGATCTCTCTCTCCCTCTCTCTTTCCTTGCTGTTATAAAGGATGATTAGACGTTGCCCTATGCTCTTGCTATACTTTCTGTAAACATACACACACACACACACACACACACATATACACATATATATATATATATATATATATATATATATATATATATATATATATATATATATATATATATATATATATATATATATATATATATATATATATATATATATATATATATACATACTATTTGGATATAGGTTTTTTTCTTATACAATTTCTACTGACACCAATGGCACTGTTCGCCAGATACTATCTTCTTATCAAGACTTTGAATCAGTCTATATACTCTTTACTCACTTCTGCAAGCTTCTCCAAGGATTAGAAAAAGAATTCAAGATTCTTTCCATTTAATTTTCTTTTTCTAGTCGACGGACTGTTTTCTGATCTCTCTGCGGCGTCATCAGGACTGGATTACAAACTGACATACGGGGTTTTTATTGTTGCATGTGGGTGTTTGAATTTCAAACATGATATCATTGGGTGCTGAATTTCTATAGGTCGGCTGGTCTCATTCTCTCGCTGGCAGTCTGGGCGGCAGCATTGGCATTCCTGGTGCGGTGTAGGACGCAACCTATGTCGCAGCCAAGGGTGTGGGCAAGGGTGTGATTCCCGCCGCTGGTCGACAGTCTTGACTTGCTTCGTTGTCGGTAGTTATGTCTGGGATGCTCTGTTGCTCGTGTCTCCCTTTGGATTCTCACGGATATCCTGTGGTTTCCTTGAAGAAGGGAAGATGAAGTCCATGTTCCTCTGTATATTTAACACTGGCTGTTGCTGATCTATACTCACACTTTCTGCTGTTTGCAATCTGTGGGACCAGACTTCTCTATGAACGGTCTTTGAGCTTTCTAGTAATTCTTCTAGCATCGCTTTATGGTCATGGTCATGTAGGTAGTCTTGAAATATTGCCCCTTGGTTGTGATGAGTTTGCAATCGCCTGAATAGAATAGTACCAGTGCAACCTATGTAGTAATTGCTGAGGGCCTGACATGTCCCTTGGGAACATTCATATTTTTATACTATGTTGGTCGACTTCCACATCTCTCGATGGGGGCTGTGCTAGTTCACATTACAAAGGGTGCTGTCTAGGTTGGGTAGCAGTAGACACGTAAGGAAATCCTTTTGCCAGGATTTTTATGTGTAACACCTCTTTCAATTATTCTTTTATGGCTTGAACTGTCTGTTGTGTGGCTTTTAATAAACTATCTGATGTTGTCGTCACTGGTGTGCTGGCATACACATCCAACTGTTTTGTATTAAACCTTCCTTCTTTCAGATTGCTGTTGTATCTGTTATTAGTTAGGAGCTGTGTAACATGTTGGAGCTCTGCGTGAGTAGCTTTCCATGAGGAACAGTGTGTAATTGCATGTCTCATGTAGTGGCTGCCACAGAGCATTTATAAGTGTCAGGGCACTCCCCATCGGCATTAAGGCACTCGACCCACATTAGTTGCCTTTTTGTACACGGTAGTATCGTACCTGTCTCCTTTCTTCTCCACATTTACATCCAAGAAGGGAAGTCGGCCTTCTACATCATATTCAATAGTGAAGTTTAGGCTACTTACCCTTCAAGGCATACTGTAGGCAGGTGGCTTCTTAGTCAGTATCAATGGTAATGGAGACATTGTCTATATATTGGGGATATATCTTCGGTTTTGGATGGGAATTGAAGGTTCTTTCCCCGACATTTGCCATGTACATATTGGTAAATAGGACTCCAAGGGGGGATCCCATGGCGACGCATTCTACCTGTCGAAAAGAGGTCACCCTATGTGAGAGGAAGGGGCCTCCTTGGTGCAGATTTAGGATGATGTCGAAAGGCATCTTCTGGTATGTCAAGGGCATAACATCCGAATGATAGACTCTCCTTAAAAATAGTATCGATGGTTTCGTCCACAGTATGTTCGTAAATAACTTTCTACGTCCAGAGATGAGATGGTAGAGCTCGGAGACGAAGTATTCAGAATATCGATGAACTCTGCTGCAAAACTCCTGAGTACCCTTACCAGGATGTAGTGAGTGCTGATCTAATTCAGAGTCTTGGCTACTTCATAAGCTGGGAGTTAACTTGGGCAATTATAGGCGCAACAGGTTGCAGGCCTTATGGGTCTTTGGTGCCTTAACAATATCCTAGCCGTAGTCTCCAGTGATCCTGACACAGTTTCATTGCCTTCTTATCAAATTTATCTTCCCAATCATCGCAGACTACAGGCCAGGGTCTCAACATCCCAGCGACATCATGTTTCAAATTCTAAGCATAGTCCACATGTAAAAACAAAAACTGTGTATGTTAACTGTAATTCAGTCCTGAAGATCGCCGATATACCAGGAAATGGTCCATCGACTATAATAAGCAAATGGAAAGAAATGTGAATAATTTTTCCTCATACCTGAGAAGTCTGTCTGAAGGAAAAGAAGTATTGACAGATTAAAAGTCTAGATAATCTCTGCCATTGATAATATCATTGATTTCAATAGAAATATATCCATATATAAATATATATATATATATATATATATATATATATATATATATATATATATATATATATATATATATATATATATATATATATATATATATATAAATCAATATATAAATGAAATTTAAACGCTAAAAGTATTACTCAAAGGAGGTTAAAATAGAAATAAAACCAAGCCTAAAATAATGGTGTGATTCTGATTGGTCGCAACATTATTCAGACATCTTAAAAAATAACTGGAAAAAATCTAGTAGATTAAGGAATTACAGTATACAAACTAAAGAAAGAACACAAGTCAGGATAAATATAGAGAGGAGGACAAATTAAAAAGGTATCAACAAAGGTCAATTAGCCTAAAATTAACTTTGGTAACACAAATTTTTGTAGTGAGTAGGAGGATATTCTGGATAATGATAAGTGTGCCCATATCAGCTAAGTTCAAAGAGGAGTAAAACCTATGTTGCTAAAAATTCTTTTTGGTGGACTGACAAATTTCAGTATGCGGAACAAATCAGGTATTCTGTTCTTAATCGGATAATGATAAAACATTGATGAGCATAAAATGGTTTTAGTGACAAATTTCCTTAAGTTATCCCTTAGACTAAACACCACCCCGCTTAAAATCTGTACATTTTAGAAATTTCCATTCAAAATACATTCATTCCAAGTATGTTAGAATATATAAACTTTTCAGCACCTGCCCAGCTGATAAGATGACTTTTCGTTACCATGAAATGTAAATGTACCTTATCCTGTGCATTTTTTATGCTGTTCATTTCTCTCATATAAAGGTTTTCTTTTGTGGTTAAGAGACTCATTAAAAGCAGATTTCTAAAGCGAATTGAAATTGTATTTAATTTAAAGTGGTTAACATCATACTTTTTCTTTCAGTTCTCAGTACAAATCTAGTACAATATCAGAGTATTCATTTACCTGCCTAATTAAAGTACATTTATTGCACCATCTTCATATTAAAAAGGGCCATATACACGCTATGTTTCTTATAAAACATTAATGCAAATGACGATTCAATTTCTTTATTACTGTATCCCCAAAAATGCACATATGCAGGAATATTCTTAATTTTTCTGAATACAATTTATTTAAATCCATTATCACTTATATGTACACGGCAGTACAAAATGGGTAAGCTTCCAGTCATATTCCATATCCATAATAAATTTCATCGAGGTGCACCGATTCATTTAATCTGCCAAAGAAATGTTTACATTTCTGTTTCCAAATCCAAATATACATCAGGCCATACATAACGTGTGTTTGGTCGGGCAAATAAAATGTAAACATATTCCACCCACAGGTCAAAACTGAGCCTATGCAAATGCTTATGATTTGTAACATTTGGGAACAAAAATCAAGTTTATCGTTACACTCCGAAGTATTTTCTTTCTCTTATTCCAACACAAGCTCGAAATATTTTATCAGCCATTATTACATACCCATTTACATTTCACTAAAGTTTGCTTTGTACCTTGAGTAGTAAGGTAATCAAGCTTATGACTTTGTAGGCCAAAGGATAACATCAAGTAGGTAAAAGTCGGTATTTACCTATACGGGTCTGAGAAGCCGCTGCATTAATTTCTTTAGAAAGTGACATGACCTCAAATCATTATGTAAACCACCGGCCGAGGAAACCTATGGTCTGGAATGCTACTCCTTGTAGCATCAAGACTAGTGAAGTTTGAAGAAATTTTGTTATGGGGTAATTTTTAATATGCCAATGCACTTAAAAATTTTTGAAATCTAATGCTGCTTTTAATAAAATAAAATTCATCTTATCCATATGCTTATAAAGTCCACGGGTTTTCACGGAATTAAAAATTACATGGCATTGGCACCTTGATTTGTGGTGTGAAACTGTGTCAACCAGCGTTACTTCTGTTTTATCAACTTATCAGCTTTTTTGCTGAAAAATTATGCCTCTCCACAACTGAATATGGGTTCGAATACTGGACAACTAATCTGTTTGGTAACAGATCAGCGTAGTGAAAGTATAAATTCTTTCTTAATGATGGCAAACTATCTTTTATAAATAAAATCATGATTTGTAGAGTAATTATTAATTCTTTATTTATTATAATAAGTCAAATTATATATGAAATGGCATGCGAGGTTCGTGAAGCGACAAACTAGTTTATAAGATTGTAGCAAAGGATTTATTAGGGATAAACCTGAAGTAAGAATGATGATGAACCATCCCGACCACTACAAACATTCGACGATGGTTGTATCAACCTGCAATTCCTTCTGCTTGTCCGATCGGCCTTGCAATCCAGTCTGCAACTCTCACCCGCTCACCCACCCTCATCCAACACAAACTCTAAAGTTGGGGCTTGGAACTACACTGATGCCCCACTTGCCTTTGCAGACCAACTCCTCATTTTCCAGTATAAAAAAAAAGGAAAAAGAGAGATGTCCAAAAAAACTGTCAGAAATTCAGTTCCAAAACAGTGGCTAAATGTGTTGGACTTTTGAGGCTCTCTCGGCAGAATCATGTTGGCATTTATTTCCCCACTCTGTCTCTCTCGGCACTTTACTGATCATTCCATCGGGAAATTTCAGTCCTGTGTCTGTGAATAATTCGGTGTATTTATGAGTGAGTGTCTATATCTGTTGAAATTGTATTTACAGGTATACATTCCTTCACACAAATAACACAAAAAGAATGAATTTTTCTCATGTATTTTGTTTGGGCTGAATATTTTGATAAAAGCTTAATGGTATGAAAAGAGACACGTTTGTAGTCTAAGATAACCCAATTGTAATTCCACTTGCGTGCAGTATTTTGCATACTTCTGTTTACCAGTTATTCATGTAATCCCAGCATTTTATATAATCAGTTTACTAACCACACACACACACACACACACACACACACACACACACACACACACACACACACATATATATGTATGCATATATATATATATATATATATATATATATATATATATATAAATATATACCCATCCAATGAAGCAAATAAAGTCCGCATTAATTCTGCTCAGTCAGTCTTCAAAAGAATTAGCCAATGTTACATTACCTCAAGCATGCGCTCTAATTGGTGAATTCATCAGAATCAAGGTCTCCTTCAACAACACAGAAGCTTGCTGTGGAGATGGACATTTACTCCTGGCAATTTTTGCCTTCTAAAGTTCTTGGTTTGCTTAAGAATAGTGCTGAAAATATTTTGTAGTTCTTACTATATTTTCTCTTTCATTAATTTCTCTATACTTTACATTAATTTGCTTTCAATACAATATTTTAGTTAATGAGTCTTAAATTCTGTATAATCAGTCCTTCAGGGAGAAAGGTTATGTTATGAATAAAGACAAAAGTTATAATTATTTCGATACTGAAAATAATCTATGCCTAAAGATCTTCATACAAAAAACCAGAACTGTTACCTGAGAAGATGAGGTGCTCTACAAGACGACCAGGCGGCAGCTGCATCTCTAGGCGCACTTGGAGAAGAAAGCAGTCTGACGATCTGCTGAATGGCACCAGAGGTTACTCCCGAACTGAAAAAGCAAAGAAAGCAAATGCGGTGGATTAAGGTGGCTTTGTTTGGCTTCTGGTATCGGATGCCTCCGAAATTTTCTTCTGGGATTGCTATTCATATCAACAACACTTGACCAAATGACTTCAAAACTCTACTAAGGATTCTGGTGGTTAACGAACTTGCATCCTGCCGAGCGGGTATGGGAAGGCTGGGTATGGCGGCAGCTGGGTTATGGACAATTTTAATAGGACAACGACGACTCACCTTACACGAAACTTGGCGATATGCAGTCTCACTATACAGTACCTCGACGTGGAAAAATCGAAGGTCCATCTCAGGATCTTATCGCACTGTAATTATAACTTAAGGGTTTGATGAGTGACAGCAACAAATACACCAATCTTTGTTGCAATGACACCTGTAATTTGAATATAATATGCACCGATTTTTCTTGATATTTTCAGCTAGAATCACAAATGAGGTGTGCGGAAGAACCTGAGATGCAAAAAACATTCGGGAGAAATGGACTAATGATAAGAAGGAGAGATAGTCCAAGCCAACTTCATTTACAAAGCGAAAAAGGTTTATGAGGGTGGCTAATGTGTACGCTTTAACACACGATAGACAGAGAAAGAAAAAGCTAACAGAACTGGAGAGTATGAAATGTATTTGCAGAACAATACATCAAATAAAGATGCAAGTAGAAGGGAATTACTACGCACAAACACTCACATACACTCGTACATACATACATACGTATACTTGCATACACATATACACACGCGCGCCCACACACGGACACACACATATACACATATATATATGAAGTGTTATCACATTATTGTGACATTTGTTATTCACAAACATTAAGCTACAAATGTCGTTTAATATCCAGTTCACTCTACTTCGGAAATATCCCCTAAAGGAAATTATAATTGACAAATGATTCGGTGCCTGGGACACTCGAACGCCCGATCATATGTGTGTGTATGTAATTGTGCATACATAAATAAAATGCCTGGCAATATCAATCAGCTCTCTTAAGAAGGGAACTAGAGGTTAAAATATACATGGGAAGAATATACATAGGTTATAAATATACATATATATATATATATATATATATATATATATATATATATATACATATATATATATATATACATATCATATATACATATACATACATACATACATACATACATACACACACACACACACACACACACACACACACACACACACTCACACACACATATATATATATATATATATATATATATATATATATATATATATATATATATATATATATATATATATCTTCTTCTTCTTCTACTTTTAACGTGCTTTTTATTCCCATTTTTGTATGGGGTAAGGCGATGCCTTCTTTGAAGGACTTTGATTTGGCTTTGGGGTAGACCTGTGGGTCTCGATCGGCTGCCCTGCCTGACATCGCTTAGACCCCGGTAATGTTCCATGTATCATACCCGACCCAACGCCCTTTCTTCCCAGCAGAAAGTTATTGCGCGGGTATGGCGAGAGTTCGAGACGCAGATGTTCGTATGTTTTAGAAGGTGTTGGCAAATTTGTTTGTGTGTATTAGTCTGTAACATCCATTTTGCTTTTTAAGCAAACCTATCCGTTGATTACTATATAATCCAGGACAGTCTACACGGATATCTCTGCCTCTGATCAGCTGCATGGTTTGAACTCAGGCCACAGAACATGAAGTCCGGGAAGCTGTTGCTGTAAACGACTGAGCCATCAGAGGCCCTGCCATATATATATATATATATAAAGAGATATATATATATATATAATATATATATATATATATATATATATATATATATATATATATATATATATATATATGTGTGTGTGTGTGTGTGTGTGTATGTGTGTGTGTGTGTATATATATATATATATATATATATATATATATATATATATATATATATATATATATATATATATATATACTCACTATATATATATATATATATATATATATATATATATATATATATATATATATATATATATATATATATATATATATATATATATATATATATATATATATTTATATATATATATGTGTGTGTGTGTGTGTGTGTGTGTATATATATATATATATATATATATATATATATATATATATATATATATATATATATATATATATATATATATATATATATATATATATATATATATATATATATATATATATATATATATATATATATATATATATATAATTCACATTAGATCGAACCTCAGTCTCTCAAATGAAATGGCACAAAATAAGTTGGAACTTATGCGTCTGTACCTGAGGTTTATCCCAGTCGGGATGCCGCCTAACGTGCCAGCTAATTTTAATTTCCCGACCCACTGGTGGGTCAACTGGTAACATTTCATTCATTACTCCTTCACAGATGAAACTTCTGACTTACATCGGTATCGAATCCGGTCTTTCAAATGCAAGGGCAGAGTGTTACCAGTTGACCTACAACGGTCATAAAAGAAATTGGAATTTAGGTACTTCTTTACCTGGGGCTTTTTACTGGGCAGGCTACTGCCGAACATACCAGCGAATTTTATCCAACTTCCTGGCTCACCATTAAGTCAATTGGGTGCAGCATTTTCATTCAATTACCCCTTCAGCTGGTATGTTTGGATGTTTGCAGCTTGCTCAGGAAAAACCTCAGGTCCCCCCTTATGGGAAGGGCTAAATATATATCAAGCACACTTGGACCGGGCAACCTTTAGGTTACAATTTAAGAAAAAAAACAACACGTCAATGGAAAGAGGAAGATATGCATATGCCATGGTGTAAGAAAAAAAAAAAAAAATTTTCCCTACCTTCCACGGGAAGTTGAAAGTTACTATTTACAACATTTGGGGCTCTTTTACCAAGATACTCGTAAAAAATATGCCAATTTTTCCAAGTTATGCATGTTTTTCTAATAATTTATTTTACTTTATTTTGTAAAATTATAATTACAGCTCACACAATATTATAACAGATAATAACTAAAATCAGTAACAAATTCTGATAATAATTGTTCTAAAATATTTACAAGATTTACTGAGATGGGGAGATGCAGTAACTTTTTGTGAGGTATACATGTTTTTTTATAATATTTCTTTTTCCTTTTCTTGGCAAAATTACAATTATAGCTGACCTACTATCATAAAAGACAAGAACTAAAACCAGCAGCAATCTCTGGGTATATTTTTTAGCAAATAAATAAAAAAGACGTCCTGGAGCTGCTAAGAGGCAGTACAGTGTACATCCCCCTCTGAAATCTCAAGGCATACTGATCGATGTCTCTCCCGTGCTGAGCTATATAGTTACCATAAGTCATTTATGGACCATTTAGGTGATATGAAAAATTTTCCCGCTAAATTCCTCCAAACCAAATGACGTGTAATATTAATAGGTACCTCATATGAGTTGGCCCATCCATCACTCAAAACCTGTTATAGATACTCATGTAATGATGCCCACCCATTAAGGGGTACAGTTAGGTTCCAACTTCTTTTTTATGATCTGTGTGGGTCAATTGAGAGACAGGTCTGGTCCTAATGTGAGTCGGAAATTTATTTCTGCGAAACACTTGCTCACGTGTTCATTAGTTTCAATATAATAGTTATATATATATATATCATATATATATATATATATATATATATATATATATATATATATATATATATATATATATATAAGTAGCCCATAAATATAAAAGGTAGAAAGTTAATGCTATATATTTCGGAGATCAACTATCTCCTCTCTACAGGCAGGTAATGAATGAGATAAGAGTTACAGAAGTGGTATTTATACCAAGAGGTCCAGAGGTCAGCCGTTACATCACTACAGTTGATTTTTTACTTAATCTTCTTAACGCTGGTTGAAGGGAGATTTTATCTACAGCATCTGAGTCTCAAGCTCCTTTTGAGAGGTTCATCATATTCTTTGTTTAACCAATGCTGATTCTACCACCTGGCTTTTGAACTGACAATTGCTACTGTAAATTATATGTAACAAAAGTTTATTCTGTGATTATGGTTATGGTTAAAAATAAGCTGAGCTCTGTTGTCCATACCTTACTGAACGTTTATATTGTATTAATCTCTGGGGGAGTGATTTACCCGCAAAACCGATGTAGGATTGGTCACTGTTGGACTTTCATTACCCTTGTCTGACGTTAATCAGGTATTTGGGTAAGGTATGTGGGTCAGTAAAAGCAAAAGGATTAGAGTTTCCAAGTGTCTGTGTCAAAGTCTTAATCCTGTCCAGGTGTGGGATTTTGATTTTATTATTGGGCATCTCTCTAGTCTTGATTTGAGGGGACAGTAGAAGATTATGTTGGCTTTATGATTGCTTTCTCAGTTATATGGCCAGGGACTTTAAAGATGACAGCTGCTTATGGATTAGTTCAATTTTCTTTCCAGGAAACCAGGAGCAAATCCATAAGGCTCTTAAGAATAAATTGCTGGCTATGCCATTCTTGACAGATATGTCATGATAACTAAAATAGTGAATGTAATGAAAGTGAAAATGTTGGTTTTCTGTGTTTGGTAAATTTGTATTCTGTCAGTGTTCTAATCATTAAAACATCAAGAAAAGAAATTTTTGTCTGTTTCCCATGCAATTTAAAAATTTGACCACTAATGCATTTAATTTTGAAAATAACTCGGTTGAAATTACCCACCTAAATCAAAATATTAGGTGAGCAATTTCAATATCCACATAAATCACTTCAAGTAAGGTATGGCTCAACAGAGCTCAGCTATTTTTAACCACATAAAATAACCATAATCATAGAATAAACTGGAATTTGTCATGTATAATTTATATGAATAATTTTAGGTTCAAAAGGCAGATGGTTAGAATCAGCATTGATTAAACACAGAAATATTATGAATCTCACAAATGGGGCTTGGGACTCAGATATTATAGATAAAATCTTCATCAATCAGCAATTAAGAAAATTAGAGAAATTGTCAACTGGAATGACGTAACGGCTGACCTCTGGTCTCATTATAATTACACTTTTCTGGAACTGTTATCTCATCTATTACCTACCTGTAGAGGGAGACAATTGTTCTCCGAAAATATAGCATTAACTTTCTACCAAATGGTCTCCTTTTATTAACTGTTTTCTACCTTTTGGCATTTTATGTATGATAGGCTCCTTTTATTAGATGGCATTAATCTGTTCTAGCAGAAAATATTTATAAATATATATATATATATATATATATATATATATATATATATATATATATATATATATATATATATATATATATATATATATATATATATATATAGATAGATAGATGCTATAGATAGAGTTATACATGGACTTGTGCTTCTTTTCATTTTTCAACAAGGACTTGAGAATACGGCCCACTTCTCAGCTTTCCTGCCGATAGCATAAGTATCAGATTTTCCGATATACCAACTTCATATTTTTAAATGATATATATTCGCCAGCCAGTGAAGAGACGACAAACACAGAATGGTGGCCGAGTTTCTCCTGACCAGAGCAATTGATATCCAGCGATTGTGCCATTTAATTTCCTATAGAAAGGATAGGTGTACTGATAGCCAGATGGCATATCAGATCTGGAATTGGCTAAACAAAATGCCGACATACTTAGTGTTAGCATGTTCCTGAGTCATCACATTGTATCAGTTTGTCAATCATGGTTTGATGATACATGCGTCGTAGACGAAGCAGCCACGAAGAACAAAATGTTCAACACATAAAGACAAACAATCACATGAAAATACAATATTTTGTTGGTTCGCCATACAGAACAGAATTTACCATATAGCTGACATAAATATAAATAAGCTCTCTATATGGAAGCTTGAGTTAAATATTAGCTCATTTTATAGAATGACTGGCATCTTCTACCTTAAACACTTCATTCAGATGATGGCTGGCTCCCGGGAAGCTGAATAGTTATCGAATTTTTGAGTTAAACAGTCAATATCGTTCTCCTCCCCGATACGAACTCATCTTCGCTATATTCTGCATTTCAGCCTAGGGACGTTACTAGTGGCCCCCGTTGGTTTCCGATATTGGGGTGGGAGAATATCCCGATTTCTTTCCTGCTTTTTAAACAGTTAAAGACCCCCAGACAGCAAAAATCTAAAATGGTATTTAGTCGCAAGCTCGGTATTGCGTGGTTCCATGGGCATACTACAGGCTGGTTTTCTAATAGTGCTTCGTGTTGCAGAAAAACCATTTAGTTGGTCACACAAGTGCAGTGGGATCCAGGACAGCCGATAAGAAGTCATGACAGCAGGAACAATTAGTACCGTAATGGTCTGATTGATGCCATTTGCAAGATAACTTCATAACAGTTTGCTACCCGCAGATTTCAGTCTTCTGCTTGATTTCAGTTGTCATAGGCACCCTATTTATAAACTTCGTAGTCTAAGGGTGATATGAGCCAGATACGTCCTTACAGGTAGTCAGGAAGTTGCCAGCCGATGGGATCTTCGAGAACCAAGGTCTGCTTCGGTCTCCACAAAGGTAGTTTCGTCTGCCGCTTCTTGGCGGCCAGTTTGCGAGGATTGTTACTCGGAAAAAGCAAGACAACCAGCACAACGACGCAATACTTGTAAACAGCAAACGAATCACCATCGGGACGGAAGACGCGAATGGTGGACGCGAGCAAGAGGGCGAACTTAGTATCAGCTGCCACTCATCCCCTTTGTGAATGGACTTCAAATATCGAGTTCGGAAACTGTTACCCGTGCGGGCTTGATCACATCTTATTTTTAATACCACGAATGTATCAATAAAGCGCACAGAGCAAGTATTTAACATAAAGGCCACAGGCTATAACAGCGATAAAATTTGGTATCAAATTTTAAACATTGCTCCTTCGCCAGTGACATCACTGCCAGATTTATCTCTTTTTGATAGAGTGCTGTTGTAGATTCGTTTCTAATATTAATAGGCATTTTTAAATATCGACATACGGTTCAAGTTTGAACAGTTTTTCATTTGTTTTGTTTCTTAACAGTGACACAATAATTGACATTTGTCTCTTCTTTCCAGAGGTCCATCGTCAGCCGTCTGTAACGCTCTTCGAGATAATAAAGTTTAAACAAATATACTCGCGTTTCCAAAAGCAAAGCCTTCCGTGATTTTAATTGTTTACCATTTTTGAGTCTATTTATTTGTCGCCTGATTTGCTTATTTTGGTCAACCGATCTTCCTCTCGCAGCCATATAACCCATTTTTATAATGAGCGATGTATGACGACTTTGATTACGACATAAATGTTGTATCAATATATAACTTAAATCTTATGAAATCAAAGAAGGAAGACAAAAGTACCAGAAAAGCGTTCGATTATTCATTTATTAAGCTCTTGTTTATATTGTTAGTTGATAAAATAGATTTAGTCCTTCTTAAGGTAATCGAAATAAAAATCAATATATTTCATTGGTGAAGAAATAATGCCCTGTCATTGTGTCAGATATCGCAAATGACACAAGTAGGGATACTAGTATCGTGATTAAATACAGGAAAGCAATGTCAATGAAGTGCACTTAGCATTGTAAATTTGGTACTATATTTCTTACATGCCATATCATTATAATATGTATATATATGCACACATACATGTGCACACACACAGTATGTATATGTTCAGTAGCGAATGTTCAAGCCTGGAATATAATCTGGATGAAAGGCATATTGAAAAATCTGATACTTATGCTATCGGCAGGAAAGCTGAGAAGTGGGCCGTATTCTCGGAAGTCCTTGTTGCAAGAAAAAATGGTAAAACTCCTGGTATCTATCTAATATATATATATATATATATATATATATATATATATATATATATATATATATATATATATATATATATATATATATATATATATATATATATCAAGCGGCGCTGCCCATTAGGGCAGCGCCTTGCCTTCAATTGAAAGACCTGAGTTCGATCCTGATGTGATCAGAAATATATGATTGTGCGTTATATATATATATATACATATATATATATATATATATATATATATATATATATAATAGGATATGACTGTGAAATATTTTCTGTTAAAACAGAATGCCATCTAATAAAAGGAGCCCATAAAAATGCCAAATGGTAGAAAGTTAATGCTTTATATTTCGGAGAGCAATTGTCTCCCTCTACAGGCAGGTAATAGATGAGATAACAGTTCCAGAAAAGTGTAATTATAATATGAGATCCAGAGGTCAGCCGTTACGTCAATCCAGTTGACAATTTCTCCCTAATTTTCTTAATTGCTGATTGGATGAAGATTTTATCTATAATATCTGAGTCCCAAGCCCCATTTGTGAGATTCATAGTAATTCTGTGTTTAATCAATGATGATTCTAACCATCTGCCTTTTGAACTGAAAATTACTGCTATAAATTATACATGACAAATTCCAGTTTATTCTATGATTATGGTTATTTATGTGGTTAAAAATAGCTGAGCTCTGTTGGCCATACCTTACTTGGGGAGTGATTTACTTGTAAAACCGATGTAGGATTGAAATTGCCTCACCTAATATTTTGCGATAATAGGTGGGGCAATTTCAACGAGTTGTTTTCAAAATTAAATGCATTAGTGCCCAGCATCAAATTTTAAGTTGCATGGGAAACAGACAACAAAATTTCTTTTCTTGATGTTTTAATGATTAGAGACATGACAGAATACAAATTTACCAAATACAGAAAACCAACATTTTCACTTTCATACATTCACTATTTTAGTTATCATGACATTTCTGTCAACAATGGCTTAGCCAGCAATTTATTCTTAAGAGCCTTATGGATTTGCTCCCTGGGTTTCCTGGAAAAGAAAATTGAACTAATCCATAAGCAGCTGTCATCTTTAAAGTCCCTGGCCATATAACTGAGAAAGCAATCCATAAAGCCAACATAATCTTCTACCGTCCCCCTCAAATCAAGACTAGAGAGACGCCCAATAATAAAATCAAAATCCCACACCTGGACAGGATTAAGACTTTGACACAGACACTTGGAAACTCTAATCCTTTTGCTTTTACTGACCCACATACCTTACCCAAATACCTGATTAACGTCGAACAAAAGCCAGTCCCCAACAGTGACCAATCCTACATCAGTTTTACAGGTAAATCACTCCCCCAGAGATTAATACAATATAAACGTTCAGTAAGGTATGGACAACAGAGCTCAGCTATTTTTAACCACATAAGTAACCATAATCACAGAATAAACTGGAATTTGTTACATATAATTTACAGTAGCAATTGTCAGTTCAAAAGCCAGGTGGTAGAATCAGCATTGGTTAAACAAAGAATTGCGATGAACCTCTCAAAAGGAGCTTGGGACTCAGATGTTGTAGATAAAATCTCCCTTCAACCAGCGTTTAAGAAGATTAAGTAAAAAATTGTCAACTGTAGTGATGTAACGGCTGACCTCTGGACCTCTTGGTATAAATACTGCACTTCTGTAACTCTTATCTCATTCATTACCTGCCTGTAGAGGGAGATAGTTGA
>NC_089761.1:9573068-9578068 GCF_040412425.1 Macrobrachium rosenbergii
TTGGTCTGCAAAGGCAAGTCGGGCATCAGTGTAGTTTCAAGCCCCAACTTTAGAGTTTGTGTTGGATGAGGGTGGGTGAGCGGGTGAGAGTTGCAGACTGGATTGCAAGGCCGATCGGACAAGCAGAAGGGAATTGCAGGTTGATACAACCATCGTCGAATGTTTGTGGTGGGTCGTGGGGATGGTTCATCATCATTCTTACTTCAGGTTTATCCCATAATAAATCCTTGCTACAATCTTATAAACTAGTTTGTCGCTTCTGATGAACCTCGCATGCCATTTCGTATAATTTTACTTATTATAATAAATAAAGAATTAATAATTACGCACAAATCATGATTTCATTTTATAAAAGATAGTTTGCCATCATTAAGAAAGAATTTATAATTTCTCACTACGCTGATCTGTTACCGAACAGATTAGTTGTCCAGTATTCGAGAACCCATATTCAGTTGTGGAGAGGCATAATTTTTCAGCAAAAAAGCTGATAAGTTGATAAAACAGAAGTAACGCTGGTTGACACAATTTCACAGCACAAATCAAGGTGCCAATGCCATGTAATTTTTAATTCCGTGAAAACCCCGTGGACTTTATAAGCATATGGATAAGATGAATTTTATTTTTATTAAAAGCAGCATTAGATTTCTCAAAAATTTTTAAGTGCATTGCATATTAAAAATTACCCCATAACAAAATTTCTTCAAACTTCACTAGTCTTGATGCTACAAGGAGTAGCATTCCAGACCATAGGTTTCCTCGGCCGGTGGTTTACATAATGATTTGAGGTCATGTCACTTTCTAAAGAAATTAATGCAGCGGCTTCTCAGACCTGTATAGGTAAATACCGACTTTTACCTACTTGGATGTTATCCTTTGGCCTACAAAAAGTCATGCTTAATTACCTTACTACTCAAGGTACAAAGCAAACTTTAGTGAAATGTAAATGGGTGTATGTAATAATGGCTGTAAAATATTTCGAGCTTGTGTTGGAATAAGAGAAAGAAAATACTTCGGAGTGTAACGATAAAACTTGATTTTTGTTCCCAAAATGTTACAAATCATGCAAGCATTTGCATAGGCTCAGTTTTGACCTGTGTGGTGGAATATGTTTACATTTTATTTGCCCGACCAAACACACGTTATGTATGGCCTGATGTATATTTGGACGGGAAACAGAAATGTAAACATTTCTTTGGCAGATTAAATGAATCGGTGCACTCGATGAAATTTATTATGGATATGGAATATGACTGAAGCTTACCCATTTTGTACTGCCGTGTACATATAAGTGATAATGGATTTAAATAAATTGTATTCAGAAAAATTAAGAATATTCCTGCATATGTGCATTTTTTTGGGGATACAGCAATAAAGAAATTGAATCGTCATTTGCATTAATGTTTTATAAGAACATAGTGTGTATATGGCCCTCAATATGAAGATGGTGCAATAAATGTAATTAAGTAGGCAGGTAAAATGAATACTCTGATATTGTACTAAACGGTGTACTGAGAACTGAAAAGAAAAAGTATGATGTTAACCACTTTAAATTAAATACAATTTCAATTCGCTTTAGAAATCTGCTTTTAATGAGTCTCTTAACCACAAAAGAAAATCTTTATATGAGAGAAATGAACAGCATAAAAAAAATGCACAGGATAAGGTACATTTACATTTCATGGTAACGAAAAGTCATCTTATCAGTTGGGCAGGTGCTGAAAAGCTTATATATTCTAACATACTTGGAATGAATGTATTTTGAATGGAAATTTCTAAAATGTACAGATTTTAAGCGGGGTAGTGTTTAGTCTAAGGGATACGGACACTAAAACCATATGCTCATCAATGTTACATTAAGAACGATACCTGGGCATGAAATTTGTCAGTCCATCAAAAACAGAATTTTTGGCAACATAGGTTACTCTTTAACTGTCAATATGGGCACACTTATCATTATCCAGAATATCCTCCTACTCCCCACGGTTAACAGTTAATCTAATTGTTTGTTGATACCTTTTTAATTTGTTCCGCCCTAGTTTGTATACTGTAATTCTCTGCTACTAGATTCCAGTTATTTTTAAGATGTCTGAATAGTTGCGACCAATCAGAATCACACTCTTGGTTTTACTCCTCCTTTGAGGTACTTAGCGTTTAAATATTGCGTTTCATTTATATATATATATATATATATATATATATATATATATATATATATATATATATATATATATATATATATATATATATATATATATATATATATATATAAATATTTCTATTGAAATCAATGATATTATCAATGGCAGAGATTATCTGGACTTTTAATCTGTCAATACTTCTTTTTCTCTTCAGACAGACTTCTCAGGTATGAGGAAAAATTATTCACATTTCTTTCCATTTGCTTATTATAGTCGATGGACCATTTCCGGGCATATCGGCGATCTTCAGGACTGAATTGCGAGTTAACATACACAGTTTTTGTTGTTACATGTGGACTATGCTTAGAATTTGAAACATGATGTCATTGGGATGCTGAGACCCTGGCCTGTAGTCTGCGATGATTGGGAAGATAAATTCTGATAATAGGGCTATGAAACTGTCTGTGATCACTGGAGACTACGGCTAGGATATTGTTAAGGCACCGCAAAGACCCATAAGGCCTGCAACCTGTTGCGCCTATAATTGCCCAAGTTAACTCCCAGCTTATGAAGTAGCCAAGACTCTGAATTAGATCAGCACTCAGTACATCCTTAAGGGGTACTCAGCAGTTCCCCCAGCAGAGTTCATCGATATTCTGAATACTTCGTCTCCGAGCTCTACCATCGCATCTCTGGACGTAGAAAGTTATTTACGAACATACCGTTGGACGAAACCATCGATATTATTTTAAGGAGAGTCTATCATTCGGATGCTATGCCCCTTAACATACCAGAAGATGCCTTTCGACATCATCCCTAAATCTGCACCAAGGAGGCCCCTTCCTCTCACATAGGGGTGACCTCTTTCGACAGGTAGAATGTGTCGCCATGGGATCCCCTTGAAGTCCTATTTACCAATATGTACATGGCAGATGTTGGGGAAAGAACCTTCAATTCCCATCCAAAACCGAAGATATATCCTCAATATATAGACAATATCTCCATTACCATTGATACTGACGAAGAAGTCACCTGCCTACAGTATGCCTTGAAGAGTAACTCTAGCCTAAACTTCACTATTGAATATGATGTAGAAGGCCGACTTCCCTTCTTGGATGTAAATGTGGAGAAGAAAGGAGACAGGTACAATACTACCGTGTACAAAAAGGCAATTAATGTGGGCCAGTGCCTTAATGCCGATGGGGAGTGCCCTGACACTTATAAATGCTCTGTGGCAGCCACTTACATGAGACTTGCAATTACACACTGTTCCTCATGGAAAGCTACTCACGCAGAGCTCCAACGTGTTACACAGCTCCTAACTAATAACAGATACAACAGCAATCTGAAAGAAGGAAGGTTTAATACAAAAACAGTTGGATGTGTATGCCAGCACACTGGTGACGACAACATCAGATAGTTTTACAAAGCCACACAACAGACAGTTCAAGGCCATAAAAAGAATAATTGAAAGAGGTACGACACATACAAATCCTGGCAAAAGGATTTCCTTACGTGTCTACTGCTACCCAACCTAGTCAGCACCCTTTGTAATGTGAAATAGCACAGCCCCCATAGAGAGATGTGGAAGTCGACCAACATAGTATACAAATATGAATGTTCCCAAGGGACATGTCAGGCCCTCAGCAATTACTACATAGGTTGCACTCCTACTACTCTATGCAGGCGATTGCAAACTCACCGCAACCAAGGGGCAATATTTCAACACTACCTAGATGACCATGACCATAAACCGATGCTAGAAGAATTATTAGAAAGCACAAAGACCGTGCATAGAGAAGTTTGGTTCCACAGATTGCAAACAGCAGAAGCTGTGAGTATAGATCAGCAACAGCCAGTGTTAAATATACAGAGGAATATGGACTTCATCTTCCCTTCTTCAATTAAACCACAGGATATCCGTGAGAATCCAAAGGGAAACACGAACAACAGAGCATCCCAGACATATCTACCGACAACGAAGCAAGTCAAGACTGTCGACCAGAGGCGGGAATCACACCCTTGCCCACACCCTTGGCTGCAAGCTACGACATAGGATGCGTCCTACACCGCACCAGGAATGCCAATGCTGCCGCCCAGACTGCCAGCGAGAGAATGAGACCAGCCGACCAATAGAAATTCAGCACTCCAATGATATCATGTTTGAAATTCAAACGCCCACATGCAACAATAAAAACCCTGTATGTCAGTTTGTAATCCAGTCCTGATGACGCTGCAGAGAGATCAGAAAACAGTCCGTCGACTAGAAAAAGAAAATTAAATGAAAAGAATCTTGAATTCTTTTTCCTTAATCCTTAGAAAGCTTGCCAGAAGTGAGTAAGAAGTATAGACCGATTCAAAGTCTTGATAAGAAGATAGTATCTGCGAACATTGCCATTGGTGTCAGTAGAAATTGTATAAGAGAAAAAATACGCCCAAATAGTATGTAAATATATATATATATATATATATATATATATATATATATATATATATATATATATATATATATATATATATATATATATATATATATATATATATATATATATGTGTGTGTGTTTGTGTGTGTGTGTATAGCAAGAGCATGGGCAACGTCTAATCATCCTTTATAACAGAAAGTAAAGCAAGAGCATAGGAGAACGTCTAATCATCCTTTATAACAGCAAGGAAAGAGAGAGAGAGACAGATCCTCCAAGTTTCAGATATAATGCATGGAACTGTTATTAATATCTGTCCGAGACTAAATCTTTTATGTATTGTCTGGCCAAATAACAACATAACCAATACTTCTGATTAACTGTGAAGATATCAGAGGAGGAAAAAGACGCCCTTGTAACTAGAATCACTTTGCCATCTGAG
>NC_089761.1:9583068-9593068 GCF_040412425.1 Macrobrachium rosenbergii
AAATCAACAAAACAAAGACTTAAGAGAGTTTTCATTTCATTAGCTTGCTGCATTAAATGCCTAACTATGAAAATCTGATCACTGCAACCCCGTCCCTTTCTAAAACAGGACTGTTCATCCCTCAGAGTACCACCAACCACTGGCTCCAACCAATTCAACAAAACTCTACTGAAAATTTTCAAGATTACAGGTGACAAAGTGATTCCCCTCCAATTACCACACCTACTCAGATATCTTTTCTTTGGAACTTTAATGACCACACCTTTCCTCCAACCTGATGGTATTATCCCTGTCGCCTATATCTCATTGAATAATATCTTCAAGGCAAATACTAATCTATCCGCCTCCACTTTAAGCATTTTCAGGAATAAACCATCCTCTCCTGTTGCCTTATAATTCTTTAACTGTTTTATTGCCTTACCTACTTCTTCTAGCCTGATCTCACCTTCATCAGTATTTAAATCTCCCTGAGCAGGCGGCATATCCTCTTCTGGGGGGATTGGTCTACTAAGAATTGTCTCAAAGTGCTCTTTCCAGCTATTTCTGATTTCAACATTTTTGGTCAATAACTTAGCCTACCTGCTTACCAGCACTGCCACTCTATCCTTTGACTCTGACCAACATTTTTATTCATTAGTTTTTCAGTTTCCACAACCTTTTCATTACCAGACCTTCTTTTGTCTCTTTTAGTCTTTTAAATTCTGAACCAAACTCAAGTTTTTAGCTATTGCTAATTCAAAATCCTCATCATTAACAAAATGCATCTCATTCCTCAGTTTTGCTTCAACTCTCTTTTTTATCATATTCCATGTTTCCTCAGACATCCACACCTTTTTCCTCAATCTGAGTCTCCTTCTGATCGTACAAACAGCAACCTCATGCAAAGCTTTATTCACATGCCATGACATCTCATCTACACTTCCTCCTCCCTCCTCCAATGTTTCCAACACCAAAAACCTGTTTCTGCATTCTGTTCTAAATTCCTCCTTTTCCTCTCCTCCCCTTCTAAGCATATCAATATCGTACCTATCAACAAAAGGTTTTCCCTTCTGACTTTTTAGTTAAATCTTATTTTTGCAACACTGAGTTTATGATCACTACCAATATCTGCTTCCCGATTAACACGAACATCAAGCAAAGAGCTTCTGTGCATTTTACTAACAGCAATATGAATCTGATTTTTATGTTTTCCACACAGTGACACACATGTCGTCTTGTGTATATTGTGATGTTGAAAAAGTGTGCGCCAATGACTAAGTCATTTGCTAGAAAGCAACTCCCAAACCTTACACCATTCTCACTCATCCTACCACCGACACCCATCTTACCCATACCAACCCCAAATCCCTCATTCGAGCAGCTCATTATTGCACTGAAGTTTCCAATACAAATCAAAACATCATGTATAGCAAATCTTCCTATTCCTTCCTGCAGCTTTCCATAAAACGCGTCTTTCCTTTCATCAGGTGCATCATTAGTGGGTGCAGAACAAACACAAACAGACTGATGTTACCATAATTTCACTTGACTCGCTCGTCCATATATATATATATATATATATATATATATATATATATATATATATATATATATATATATATATATATATATATATATATATATATATAATATATAATATATATAATATATATGCGTGTGTGTTTGTGTGTATGTGTGCATGTATTTATACATACATACATTCATATTACTAAAAACGCACCACAATCTACATTAACACAAGACAAGATCACAAAATTGCTTTCAGTCTAAATTTGCAATGCAGGAAGCATTTCAAGTGAAAAATTGCTAACGCTTGAAATCAAATGATTTGTTTTCACTGACAAAAACTGTTTAATAACTGACATAATACTGCACAGTGATACTATGAAATATATGTCAATATAACATTATGAAATCCTTTTACAATGGCATTCTATATAAAACGCTGAAGTCCCCCAATCCTTTTTTAGAGGTAATCAAATAGCGTAAAACATTTTGTAATGTAGGAGAGGATGAACAAAAAGAAAAATAATTGTGATGTAATCTTGAACCACTCCTTTATGTTCAGAGAAAAGGGAATGCATCTTTAATGTTCATTTCTGCAAAAGAATCCATCGTGATGATACCTATAATATTCACTACTTACAAACGTTTCGGCGATTTGAAATGTCATGTCAATGAATGTCTTTTCGCTATTCAAGTAAGATTCAGAGTCAAGTTCACTCAGCAACGATATAAGAGGAATTTAAGGTTGTCTAGGTAAGAGACATTGTGTGATGTGGTAGAGGCAAGGGATACTTCAGTCAGCTCATAAGATATGATGTGGAGGAAAGGGAAGGGAAAGAAAGAAAGGACAGGAATGGAAAAGAACAGTTACAGAGAAAAGAAGTTGATAAACTATTAGAACTGTTGTGATGTTGGGAAGGAACAGTTCAGAGACTCAGAGGAAAGGCAGCTAACAGAAGGAAAGATTTTTGTAGCGAGACAAAAATTAATCCTATATAGATTTAGATTTTATGTGTAATAATTACTGAAAGTAAGAATGTTAGATCTGGCTTTGGAATGAGTTAATATGTGCCAGATCGAGTTAGAATTGTGCCTCATATTGGTTGATGAAATGGCCAATAGTTCATCTGGGAGGACATTCAGGCACTGGCTCACTTATTTATAAATATTTCCACTGACTGGTTAGCGATAGTTTTCAGCGTCGGAGGACAAAAATCCATAATTTAAAGGCTGTGAGTGCAATTTACGAGATACAAGCACTCTTGACTGATGTATGGTACAGAGAGCATCCACCACATGTTCTAGAACTGTAATTGAATTGAAGAGCAAAGATTTTTAATGGATAGACCATAAAATTTGTAGATATACAATACTAAAGTGTTAGTGACTGGCAGGTTGTTTCTTAGTTTCTTTGCTTTCCGTCTGTTATAGTAGGGGAAGCCATATAATTTGTTTATGGTTTTTATGTCAAAATGTACAAACTTCCTTAAGTAATTTTATTCGGCTGTCATAAGTAGGATGGGAAGACCTTCTTGGTGAGCAATAATGGTCTCTAATAACCATGGCCTTTGATTTGGATCTTTCTCATGATGGCATTTCCATACGTATCAAGATAATTAAAATTTTTTTTATTTCTTTCCACAACCTGTTTTCAAATTTGTTCCAATTAAAGTTCACCTTGTTTTTTCATGCCAAGACTGTCTGCAGTTTTCTTGAGAGTTGGATACTCTTAGAAATGAGAATCGTCAACAAACAGATAGAAGTAAGTTTTGCAAGTTACTGTCAAAATCACTTACCATGATGATAAGGAAAACCTGAGTGTTGACTTTGTGGAATACTAAATATAGCCAGGTCTATTAGATGTGATCCATTAGCCGATATGTGAATTGTTTGATTTGAAGAGAAATTGCACTGCAGTGCTCTATTTCTTTCTTATTTTTCTCGAACCTCTGTTTCCAGGATATATGAGGATTTTCAGAGCCCGCCGACTGGAAGAATCAAGGAGTGACTTCTCATGCTTACAATAATCTTCGAATTTTCTATAAATTCCAAAGGTTAAGACTGTTTCCATGCTATTTTATTTACTAATCTAGATGTGTTCTATTTATTTTATCTATCAAATGCTTCGTTTAAACGACATAAAGAATTTTATTCGAACACATCCTTGACAAAAAATGAATAATTCTCACGTCCATATACTGTACATAGATTTATAAATATTATTGAATATGTTGAAGCAAAACGTTATCTTTACTCTTTTCACCACAGGACGAGCAACTAATGATCATTTTACTAATCCTGCCAAAGTCGTTATTCCCCCGCCCCCGCAAAACCTGTAAATACTCCATTTATCAAGGCTGACGTAACGTTGGTCAAAATGTATGGCATTTTCCTTTAATATCAGTGTTATCTTTCACTAATAAGACATTCAAATTTTATATCTGTATATTTTTATCATATTAAAAAATTGTGCGCACAGACATGATTACACTATTTGATATATTTTGAATAAGTTCTTCTGTTTATCTATATGTGTGAAACCGGGTTGAGGTAATTAAGGAGGAATTACATTAAACTGTAAAAGTTATAAAAAAATAAAACGACAACTTCTCTGTGCATTACTTCCTATTTAAAGCACAAGATAGTACAACTTTTAATTATACAAAAGTAGGTTTGAATAAAAGTTCACTTTTCATTTTCCATGGCAACTCAAAACAATCTAACATTCCAATGGATTTTTCCCTTTACACTTGAAGTCTCTCTCTCTCTCTCTCTCTCTCTCTCTCTCTCTCTCTCTCTCTCTCTCTCTCTCTCTCTGTATACATGTTTACGTGAAAAAATAGAGAATAGAAATAATTAGACTCTTCTGCCTCGTTATCCTGATGTACACAAAGTTATCAGTTTTATGCTTCCTATTCAGAAATATCATTTTCCTGTGTCCCGAAGCTTCTAGGTTTCTGGAGACTTCAATGAACGTAGTACATAGAAAAAAAATTTATATTCCTACCTTGAATGTCAAAAAGGAAATTAGTAGTTATTTTCATTTCAAGTCTGTACGGCTTACTTCCAAATACTAATCACCGATATCTGAAATCTCCCTCCACCAGGCAATGTTTCTGACCAAAGAAGTCCAGTGGGCGCACAAAGTACTAACGAGAGCCCCAAAGCAGAGACAGGAAGACGCGCTTCAGGTGTCATAAGTGTCAAATACCTGTCTTTTGAAGTCCCTATCGCCCTCTCTGAGTAATCTGTGCAAAACTGCTGATAAGTAATAATGCCTTTGAAAGTTTTCCTCTCATTATTGTTGGTGCTTTAAACGAAAGTCCAAGGGTTATATCTTTTATGCCTTTTTTTCAGATTTAAGAAATGATAATACATTGTTTTTTTCTTTCTTTCTTTCTTTAAACGGTGGGTCTGTCACAACCAACGTTTGTAATAACAAAGTATAAAATTAGGTTTGTGTTCTAGGGTTACCCCTAGAATACTAACGCCGGATCTGTTAAACCAAAAGGTATCCTGTTACGTGATCAGTGCATGGGTATAGGTACGAGCGGCTTGACCACCTCTGCGATCTAAGTTCTTACGTTTCTAAGGTTGGGGAACGCATTGTTGTTCCCCTGGCTCCTTCGGTTTTTTCCATAGGCCTATTTTGGGTATGAGGTACTTGATGTTTGTAACAACACATTCTTTTTAGAGTGGGTGTGAACGATTTGACGTTTGTGATAATGCTGCATATGCTCAAATGTGGACCATTTACTAACGTGGCTAAAAGACAAAAAGATGGCCGATGTATGTATTCCATCGACTGCTGAACGGTGCTGTCATAAGCTCATGGGCTATTTACAATGAAAATATCACCGGGATAGGTGACAACCAGTCGTCAGACAGTAAATATGCCGATAATGGCAAGGGCTCCCATCAGCCCATGGGCCAACCTGAGGGTAAATTCTCCACACCTTTTAAGGCCCCTTAAGACACTAATCACTGACATCTATAATCTCCCTCCACCAGGCAGTGTTGCAGACCCAAGGTGCACTGTAAGGAGTGCCCTCCACCCAAGTACAGGAAGACACACTTCAGGTACCATAGGTGTCAAGTACCTGTGTGCCAAAGCCATCATATATATATATATATATATATATATATATATATATATATATATATATATATATATATATATATATATATATATATATATATATATATATATATATATATATATATATATATATTATGATGCACTCCACAATGAAGATGAAGGACAAACCAGAGGAAAAGGAAATAGAGTTCTTAATTTGTCCCAACAGTTTGCCCATCAGGCATCTTCTTTATTGACTAATCAGTTTAAGAAAAACATATACCGGACATATGTTTACATCAAGACTTACATAAAACAAACAACCACAAATGGTTAACGATGCTTACAACTTTACAGGATAATATAAAATATAAATTGTCTAGTACATAGTTCCAATAGAAAAGGTTAACAGTCTAATGAGGCTAAACAGGTAATTAAGTGAATACCTAAGTCAATTTTAAACTGGTTATGTAGAAATAGCGGGTCTGTCCTGAATAAGCCTATACTGCCATTGAAGTTATACATATTATTTCTTTCTATATTATTGTTTTGAACAGGATTCTTTTGAGACCACAAATAAAAACATTCTTAGCATGTTTACTAATGGCGCTGTTTCTTTGATCAGTATATATATATATATATATATATATATATATATATATATATATATATATATATATATATATATAGAGAGAGAGAGAGAGAGAGAGAGAGAGAGAGAGAGAGAGAGAGAGAGACAGATATAGAGATAAATAGGTAGATCACTGGGATGATAATAATATTTAAAATATATCGTCACATGTGTGTCCATTTTTTACTTTGAAATAAATATACATTTTTTGCAGTCCCATCACAGTGAGATGTTGTCCCGGTAGATTGCGGTTACTCCAACTGGTAGTCCGTAGACATGGGTGTGCGTTCCATACCAAATGAAAAACTTCAATGATCTTATATCAGTTTGTCAAATGTTAATCTGAAGTACTTTAGTTAAAGTGTTCATTGTCAGTATTTTTTAAAGTTAACACTATATTATTAAGTTTACCTTTCAAATCATTTGTTAGGGCTGAATGAATGTCCGAATGTATTATCTTCAATGCTTTTTTTTAGATTCAATATATTATTATTATAACTATTTAAAAAAAAAAGTGGGTCTTTCACACCCAACGTCAGGGATAATAGCGTATAAAATGAAGTTTGTATTCTAGGGTTCAGAGAAATGTGGTTCATGAGAATGTTATGCAATTTTGTTTTTGGCAGAGTAGGGGGTGAAAAACATCACTGCAAAGACAGGAGGATACATGTATTTTGGAAAATAACAAATTTTAGCAAAAACGTCATTTGACTGAATTTAATTTTAAATAATGAAGTATGGGAGAACATCTTAAGAAATGATGTTCAAAAGTACCTCAAAGGTGTGATCCTGACTGGTTGCAACTATTCAGAAATCTTAAAAAGAACTGGTATATGGCAGCTAAGACTTACAATATACAAAGAAGGGTGAATCACCAAACAATCAAAATAATTATTAACCGTGTGATGTAGGAGGACATTCTGGACAGGTTATTGATGGACCACCTATTGATAGCTGAAGAGTAGCCTGTTTTCCTAAAAATTCTGCTTTTGATGGACTGCCAGATTTTATACCGAGATATTTTTCATAACAGAAAATTGGCGAGCAAGTGGTTTCGTTGTCTTTTAACCCATACAAACTGCATTGTTTCAGATCTGTACATTTTACGTTTCCTTCAAAATATGCATTTCCAAAATTCTTTTTTTTTATTGAATTGCCTTATATTACGTTTTGGCCTATTATTAGAATGTACAGGTTTTTCAGTGCCTGCCCAATTGAGAGGACTACTTTTCACGTACTTGAAATGTAAATGTTCCGTTATCCTATGCACCTTCAATGCTGTTCATTTCTCTTATATAAAGCATTTCCGGTTTAAACGATTTGGAATTAAATATACAATTTATCACATGATTAAAACTGGGTTGTCATCAGAGTACTTTGATTTTTTCAAGAGGTTTTTCATAAATGTTTGTTTATTGTATTATTGTGATTGAGTGACCTGAATAAAAAAAATGCACATATTGAGAAACATTCGTAAGTTTTCTACATACATTTGATTTAAACCCATTATTACTTATATCTGTACGGCAGTACAAAAACGGTAGGCTTCAGTCGTATTGCATATTCATAATGAATTTCATCGAGTGCACCAATTCATTTAATCTGCCAAAGAAATGTTTGCATTTCCGTTTCCCGTCCAAATATATATCAGGCCATACATAACGTGTGTTTGGTCGGGCAAATAAAATGTAAACATATTCCGCCACACAGGACAAAACTGAGCCTTTGCAAATGCTTCCATGATTTATAACATTTTGGGAACAAAAATCAAGTTGCATCGTTGCACTCAAGTTGCATCGTTACACTATTTTGCTTATTCCTGAAAAGTAATCAGACATGACTATTTTTTAGGCTTAAGGATATTATTATTATTATTATTATTATTATTATTATTATTATTATTATTATTATTATTATTATTATTATTATTATTATTATTATTCAAAAGATTAACTCACAGCCATTTGGAATAAGCCTACGGGGGCTATGGGTTTGAAATTCAAAGAATATGGTGTTCATTTGTATAAAATTACAGAAGGTTATAGGAACTACAGAGAGAAGACAGTTATTGAAAGAGAAAAAAGATAAATTGGTCAATTAATAAAGAAATAGGTAAAAATAGAGGATCAGGGATCAATTGTTAAAGCGAAAGTCATCTTTTACAATATAACTGATGAAAAATTAACAAACAACAGACCATCTATTAATTATCTAAGTCATAACTGCTAGTGTTAGGAAACAGAAACAAGCACACCACAAACCACTGTCTAAAATAGATAAATCTCTAGCAGAAGCAGACATCCACACCGGAGAACAGTATTCTTGTAAAGGAAGAACAAGTGACCTAAAACAGGTTGTGTTGGCATTTTTATCATTCCTTTAGATATGAGGCCTTGATGTATAATAGTTAACAAGTATGTGTGGACTTCTTCAGCACTTCATCTTTAGATGATCTTTTTCAAATGTTTTGTTTAACTGGTCTTCAGTTATACCCAGTATACCATTCACTAATCCCCTTCATGGACGATTGAGACTAGAGTCCCATCATTTTTGAGTGGAGATCTACTAATCAACAATGTTGTTTGTTTAACTGAAAAGTTCAGACCAACACCATATCGCTTTTGTACGCTAGAAATAACTTAAATATATCCATTTACCAGACCACTTCTGATTAACAGCGATTGAGACCCGAAGGATTAGATTTATTTTCGTGGCTAAGAACCAACTGGTTACCTAACGGGACCCACAACTGTTGAATAATCTGCGCATTATAACTGAAACAATCTTGTTTTCCTCTAATTCTTCATTGGCCGGTCGGAGAGTCGAACGCTGGGCCAGCTTTTGTACGAGAGCTAGAAAATAAAAAACTGCGGATCAAGAACGACAAACACCTAAGCAGTTTAAATTCGGTATTTATGGATTAAGTCACAGAGGCCGCTTTAGTAATTTCATTAAATAGTGAAATGACTTTAGATCAATGCGAAATTCATCGTTCCGAGGAAAAATTTGGTCTGCGACGTTACTCCTTGTATGTTCAGTAACCTAAAGTGGTGTTATGTCTATGTGGATATCTGAAAATCAATATCAAAGCTAATGAAGTATGAAGAAATTATTTGAGGGTATTTTTGAATGTGGCAATATATTTATAAATTTAGGAGAAATCTGTTGCGGATTTTTATTAGCATTTCGTCTTATCCATATACTTATAAAATCGACGGGATTTTAAGTGGATTAAAAATCACGCAGCATAAACACCTTCAGCTATAATCGGTAATACTTCTGTTTTAATACCTGACCAGCTGATTAAAAAAGATGTTTCTCCATACTTGAAAATAGGTTCTAAAATAGAGGAAAACTAATCTCTAGAATAACAGATCAGCGCAATAAAGAGCTATAAACTCTTTCTTAATAATAGCAAACTAACTTTTATAAAATAAAAATCTTGCTTTATGAGTAATTATCAAATCTCTGTTGATTAAAATGACTTAAACTATCAGAAATGCGAAATGTGATTCTCCAGAAACGACGAGCTAGTAACTATAAGATTATAAAGCGTCTTCTTAGAAAATAGACCTGAAGCAATAATTATGTCAAACCATGCCCATGACTTACCACAGACCATCAACGATAGTTGTATCAAATTGCAATTCCCTTCTGCTTGTCTGGTCGGCCTTGCAGTACAGTCTGCAAATCTCTTACACCCGCTCACCCACTCTCACCCAACACAAACACCATTTTAAGGGCTTTGAACGGCACTGGTGCCCCACTTGCCTTTCCAAACCAAC
>NC_089761.1:9600568-9683068 GCF_040412425.1 Macrobrachium rosenbergii
TTCCCCTTGATTCCTTCGGGAGAGATTTATTCGGGAATAAATCTATCACCCAACTATAATCCCCGCATCTTGCTTGTCGATCTCTAGTGTTGGCAGCCAATAAAAGAATTTTCCAATTTGAGCGACTCTTGAATGTACTGACGGAGAGCGTAGGAAGTGAGCAACACACACACAGAAAGAGACAGACAGGGAAGAGGAAACAACAGTGAAAACCATTAGATTTACTCCACTGAAGATGAAAGAATGAAAGTGATAGTTAGGAGGTCATGTGGGTGGAAGTAGGAGGGGGAAGTGTAGTTCAAACGAGAAGGGACAGTTGAGGGGCTGGAGGGGGAGGTAAAACGAGTCATAAACTTCGCCCTCCCTGTATTTTTACCGCCAGATTGGATTTTTGTGATCTGCCCACTCAGTACTCAAGAAAACAATCTTTCCTTTTAAGAATTCTGAAACGTCCAGTCTTTTATTTAGGATTTTCAGAGAGCTTGGAGGTGAGAAGGAAATTAAGTAAGTTGGTGACTGAGTGAGCCTATAGAATCTGCAACGATACCTTAGGAATATGTCAGACTCTGCGATGCCTTCTGATGCACAGAGACAGAATACACGAAGAAGTTCTTGAAGCATGGTGAAATTATTTTGAAAACAGTATCAATGTTGTGAAGCACAAAGATTTATAGAATTTAGGCATTGTTATAGAATAAGAGAACTAAAACAGTTATTTTGTCGTCAGTAAATTGGTAGTTCTGTGAGCTACATGTCTAATAAAATTAGACTGTATAATTTAAATGACCAACATTTTAGAATATCGTTTCATGGACTTTCTTGTAAAAATAGCTAAAAGAGTCACATTATGGTAAAGCTGCTATGTCCTCTAACCTGACAGTACGACAAACCTTTCATCGTTAATACATTTCCTTACTTAAATTGCATGAGATTTGCTTGGGACCCAAATATGCGTTGTTTTCTGATGTTTTATATGGCAACGTTGTGGTGACATGCGGGTGTGCTTTATTGGTGGCCTTGAAAATAAGATGATGAAGAATGTAAGTTTCACGTATTTCTTGCGACATTCAGGAAGCAGCCATACTGGCATAAAGCTCAAGCTTTCTTTAAATTCATTGCGACAATTATTGACAATTCGTGTTATCGCAAAATCCAATTTTATTCTTTAAACGATAAACGAAGATTTGATGGTGTAAAAGACTGACTAACGATTATAAACCTCTTGTGTTCCACCCCACAGAATCATTAAATTTTGGTAAAAGGAATATAGATGAGGATCCCATATGTAATCACAGGATGAGACCGAGGAAACATTTACCTAAGGAGGGGACAAGGTTTTTTTTTTTTTTTTTGGTGGAAAGTGTTTCAACACCAGCTCTGTGGGCTGCACATCAAATCTGTACGTACCAATTTTTAATGAATAACAGACAAAGCATCATATTGGTTTAATCACTTAGACCAAAAGACTTTACATCATAAGGGAAACAATATTTACCTAACTTAATACTAAAGAAGTACATAGGCTATTTCACCATAAATCCAAAACAAACCCAAAGATCTTCATATGAACGCTTGAACAGTACTGATTATTAAAATATGAAAACTTGTACTTTCAAATCAATTTAACAAAGTGTTTGAAGCATAAAACTACTAAGGACTATTAACAATATTAAAAGATAATGTCGTTTCCAGTCACAATTTCTGATATTAATGAGGAAAGCAGCACCAAGGCAATAGCCTCAGATAAATCTGGTCACAACTGAGTCGTCAATGAAAGGCCGTCTGCCATCACTCAGCACCCAGAAAATGTATAAAACTGAAATATTGCAAGAATAAAAATTATATGTTTACTCGTCTAACCAGAGAGTGTGTTAACAGGAATAATTAAAAGAAACATTCCTATTAAATAGCTAATTTTCACTATGGTGTGATGGAAGGAACACCTACTAAGACCTGAGAAGGAATGCCATGAGGAAAGGAAATACTCCAGGAAGCAAAGTTTCTCTGAAGTATCCGCCATTCAATGACTGTCCTTTTTCCTTGATGATCCACATTAACCGTTTGGCTGTGAAACAGAGAAGAAAAATTCCCAAACATTCAGGATATTTCACAACTTGGCGATGGTGCGCGCCATTGCTGATAACATCCAACTTTGCAGCCCAAATGATGTCATTTTTATGATTTGGCTTCCAGACTGTGTAAATAAAGAATTCATCTGATGCAGCAACATGGAGAAAGTCAGCTTCATCCCAATCTTTAAGAAATGAACCACAAAACCATGCACGGTCTTCTCTCTGTTGCTGAGTGATGTTGGGCTCAACTCACGATATACAGCACTATAACTTCTCTTCTTTCTCCTTTTTGTTTCTAGTTCAAGCGCCAATTTACGTAAAGACTTTCTTGGTCTACCCACTGCCTCAGCTATGATGTCTTTTGACTCCTGATAAAGGACTTCAAGCCTTCCAAGATTCTCACTCTTTTCGCAATGACAGTCATATGGATTTTTGTTCCAGTTTCTTTTAAAAAAGGATTCATCTCTTTTAATGTATTTAGCTATCCAGGAACATGAAATGAAGGATGCTCCAGCATCCCTGGCCTCTTTGAAGGTTATAGCCCGGATTCGGTCAATCAATCTGATTTCCTCCGAGTCGTTAGTCATGGCTGTATCTAACTCCGTCACTCAGTCTGAAAATACAAGAAATGTAAAATGAAAAATAGCTTAATAGAAACTTAAAATAATGTACTTGGAGATAGGCTATAACAGAAAACTTCATAACTTTCCATTTGCTCTGTGGAGGGTTATATACATTGCAACAGATGGAACCTCTTTCCAAGCAACCTCACCCGTTTTTACATCCATAACGTAGCAGGGAAAGAAAATAAAATTCACTTCCATTGTTTAATTACTAGAACTGTGGGTTTCCACTCGCCCCTTCATAAACTATCTCCTTCATTCCCCAAAATGGTTAAGCCTAACCCCTCTCTCTGTTCAAAATGACTGCCTTAAGGCCTTGTTCCAGGTGACCTTCGAAGATGCCTTCCTCGACGGTGTCAAGCAAGACAAGGGACTAGCCAAAAAAATAGAGAAAGTTGGTGCCCCACCTCATTCTGAACCCTCCACGAGGGTTAACTGATGCCATGGGGTCATTACAGAGAACGTGACAAAGATTGACCTTTGTGCCATCTACAAGAGATGCGATGTGTAATCCCCGAAGGTTATTTATAGACAATGCAACAGGAATTGAGAGAGAGAAACACTCAGAAAGCCACCCAGGACAGATGTCCTGAACCTTGCCTGGCCCTTGACCATTCCACATGTTCAACCTCGAGGCTCGAACAAGTACACTTTGTAGTGGCATTTTAATTCACTTTTGCATCGCCAGCACCCTATCGAACGAGGACACCGTCATCTTGACGAAAGTAATGTACCAGAATAAGGTTTCTTAGTCAGTCATGATTCCTGTTATTTCTCTGCCTGATTTTTCATTTACTTTTTCATTGTGCGATCATCTTCAGTAATTTGTGTTGGAGCATTCAGTGTTAATGTAATTATGCATTAGTGTTGAACTGAGTTATTTGACACCATCTGTGCTTTTTCCTCCAGTTCCCTTCGAGCGTCTTATTATTTGTGCAAGTAACCATCTTGCATATATTTGCAGACAGGCATCAACTGTGGAATCTCTTGGCTCTATCCATGTGCAGCCCTCCATTCTACCCCACTGCGATGTTTCCTGTTATGAAGACCTCATATGTGTAGAATATTTATTTTGTGTAGGATTCATTATTTTAGCAGGCCCTTATTATTAACTGCCCAGTAATTTGTCACTCTTCTGATCTGTGTTTGTTATGTAAATATAATTAGTTGAGAGAATCCTTGAGTTTACATAATTTTCCCTCACATAAAGAAGGCCTTAAGCCATAGATTTCCCAAGTTTGGCTATGAATTTTCCTGATATTGAGTCAGATGTGTAATAAATAAAAGGACCTCCCTGCGTTCATCCGTTGCTGCCCAGAACCAAGTAAGTATCCCTCAGACTTTCATAGAAATATATATATATATATATATATATATATATATATATATATATATATATATATATATATATATATATATATATATATATATATATATATATATATATATATATATATATATATATATATATATATATATATATATATATATATATATATATATAATATATATATATATATATATATATATATATATATATATATATATATATATATATATATATATATATATATATATATATATATATATATATATATATATATACAATATATATGTATATATATGCACATACACATAAAAATACTTACACACACAAACACACAGACACACACACACACACACACACACACACACACACATATATATATATATATATATATATATATATATATATATATATATATATATATATATATATATATATATATGTATATATATACATATATATAAATATATATATATATATATATATATATATATATATATATATATATATATATATATATATATATATATATATATATATATATATATATATATATATATATATATATATATATATATATATATATATATATATATGTATATATACATATATATAAATATATATATATATATATATATATATATATATATATATATATATATATATATATATATATATATATATATATATATACATGGAGAGAGAGAGATTAATTCACTAAATTATACAGTAGTTTCATTTCCCATAATATTCTCCTAACATTTTGCATACATGTGTACCTATGTGAGAGTGAGCATTGTACTGTGCAAGCATTCGTGCATTACCAACGTCACACAATTCATTAAGGAAGAGCAGTTAACCAATCGATTCTCAGGTTTGCTAGGATATCCAGATTCTTCACGGCTGAATAAACCTTTATTGAGGCGGTTTTGTTATGCGAAATAGGTGCCACAGTTTAAAGTTGGGTCGTTTCTGCCTTCCATTTCACGAATGATTTTTCACCGGTCCCAGAGGATGATATCCCTGTGTCATAGGAAAATGGAAAAAATGGTTACATAATCGTGCTTTATTTCGTTTCTGCCAGTCCTTCTCAGGGCTTGATTATTTCAGATCTGACTGGTATCCCTATTAAATACATTCAGAAAACTTCTAACAGAATTAGGAAATAAACTGAGCAATTTAAAACCCCCCAAAAAATCTCACTTAGGTGATTATCACGTACATTAGCATGATTTCCAGTACTAGTCAAGACAAATTGAATGTACACCCAGCTATGTGAATATCCAAAAATATGAGGTTGTGAATTGCTTTAGTGTTAGATGAGTAATTCTACAATTATGTGCCATTTTAAACTACGACCAAACACAAGCTGATGTTTATAAAGTATATTTTCCAACTGATTATGCAATGAAAATGCATAAACTGAAGAATATACTGTTAGAAAATTTGCAGAAATAATATGCTAGATAAGTGGCGAAGGTGTTACCAATTCAGACGTGCAGGTCATAAATGTAATTGGAACCTAAGTACTCAGTACCTGACATTTTTTCCCAGGCAGGCTGTCACCTAACACACCAACAAATTTTCCCAACTTCCCAACCCAACACGAGCCAATTGCTAGCATTTCAGTTGAATTACTCTTTCACCTTGAATATGATAGAAATTATGAACACATAAGAACGTGTTTCATAGAGATAAATTTCTGACTCACATTGGGAATGAACCATGGTCTTTCAAATGATAGGCCAGTGTGTTACCAATTCATCGACATAAGTTTAAAAGAAGTTGGCACCTAATTACTCTACACCTGAGGTTTTTTCTTGGCAGGCTGCCGGCTTACATGACCTGTGCGGGTGTATTGGTAACACCCTGGTCTTTCATTTGAAAGACTGGGGTTTGGTCCCTATGTGAGTCAAAAAACTTACTTCTTTGCAACAAGTTGTCATGTGCTCATTATTTCTATCATGTTCAATTGATTTGCTGTTGGATTGGGATGTTGGCCAATATGTTTAAAAAACCTCTATTATAGAAATTAGGTTCCAACTTCTTTTATTACAGCAGCTCATTTGAAAGACTGGGGTTTGGGCGATGAAAGAGATTTTTGTGAAAACATTCTCATGTGTTCATATATATATATATATATATATATATATATATATATATATATATATATTATAGAGTACTTAGGTTCCAATATATATATTTATTACATGTGTGGGTGAGTTGAAACCATATATTTCAGGCACTTGTTTTGTGCCCCTGTTCATTTGAAATGGACTGGGGTTACAATGGTATATATACCATTGTAAAGTCCATTGGAAATAGATTTTAAAATAGAAAGACATTCTCATGTGTTTATTATATATATATATATATATATATATATATATATATATATATATATATATATATATATATATATATATATATATATATATATATATATATATATATATATATATATTTGATATCTTGTCACTTATACAGACCTGATTCTTCTATATTCACAAGTATATGAGTAAAGCCACATCTTTTTTATAATATTCAATTCAAAATTCATTGGAAATAGCTTACACCCAAGGGAAATTGGTAAGTGTTTTGTCGCAAGAAGGATTCGCACCGTTGTCTAGTTTAGAAAAAGCGATAGAAATTGACTTTGATCACCGACTTATCATGACGGGAACCTTGATAACTCTCTTGATAGCTTATCGTTCAAAGTCACTGTCTACCGCTGTTTCTTGTATGTTGTATGTTTTCTCGTATTCTGAGCAGAGAAATATGCTTACTCCTTTTTCATCCACAACTATTATAGACGCTTTCATCATAAAGTGCATTTCTTCCAAAGACCTTTTCACAAAAGATCTTGAACGCATAGCTTACTCATAACACAACTTATGAATGTGGGCGTTGAAGGTTTTAGATTTCTGTAAAAGAAAACTACTGAGATGGCTACGTGTCTATCCGTCCATACTTTTTCTGTCCGCCCTAAGATCTTAAAAATTACTGAGGCTAGAGGGCTGCAAATTGGTATGTTGATCACCCACCCTACAATCATCAAACATACCATATTGCAGCATTCTAGCACCAGTAGTTTTTATTTTATTCAAGGTTTAATTTAGCCATGATCGTGCGTCTGGCACCGCTATAGAGGCCAACGACACAGGCCGTTAGTTAATTGATATTACAGAAACTGACATGCGTGAAAAGCTGACATCACAGAAATGCTCATCAGGTACTGAGAGAATATTATCAGTTGACTTCAGCATTAACATTCATTATTGCAGTTTTCTGGGACAGAACATAGACTTCTGAGTTATTGCACTCTCTACCATCTTTGGTGTTTCCATAAAGTTATGACAGTGATTTGAAGAATCGGGTTTATAAAGTCAAACCTCGACAGATGAGTCATAGGATTATTTTGCTCTATGGAAATAAATCCTACTCCAAGAATGACGTAACGAACTTCTGAAACCACGTGAACTGTGAACAAACAGTATCAGTTAAATCAATATTGTCATGTTCCTGCCTATAATCGCAAACCAGTAGGCAAGTCTTATCGAAGATATGTCTGACCTACCAGGACACCGTCATGAAAGATTCTTTGGCAGCGTCGTTTTTATAACAACGAAGTTATTACCTGGTCTGCTGATATGTTGGTTCTAAACGCCTAATCAGGTACTGGTGGACGTGAAGATATAAGGGAAAATGCAACAAAAAAAAGAAAATACAAATCATTAGCAAATTGGTCACTGCATAAATCTACTTGTTGCTGAATACGTTGGCAAGCATAGCTATCAATGGCAGTGGAAGGATACTTTGTCCGGGTAAGGCTTGTGAAACATTTTTTCGTTATTTTTGTACTGAAAACTTGAAGCCTCTAATTGTATTCTTAGAAACGGCATGTGAAAATGCCAAAAGAATGCGTAATGGGAAAGTAATACAGTAACACCTCCCACTCTCATCTATGTCTAGTCAGCCCGTAGGAATAAATGGGAAGAAATAGAAAAGGACAGAGATTGAATCTGAATAAAAACGGCTCTTTAACGACGCCATTAATCATTCAGGTCCATCAATGCAGACACAATTTAATTGCAATCATATTGATACGTAAATCTCCCCTCCTGCTGGCGATGCATCTGAAATATGCAGCGACGGCCTCCAAGCTCTCGGACACCCAGTGAATGATGGGAATAGTTGATGAAAACAAGGGAGAGAAGGGGGGAGAGAGTATGACCCTGAGAAAAAGAGGAAAGGAAAATAAAAACATATAGGAGGCAGAGTAATGCTTTGAGGGGAAACCGCATAACTTCTGCATTAGAAATACAATCGAAAGAGATGAGTTAATCGACAGCTACTACTGTCAGATTTGTTTTTTGAATTCTGGTTTGTGGTAATTGAAAATATCTTACAAAACTATTCCCTCTCTCCAACTGGAATACCTCCAACCTACATAACACATCCAGTTTCCCGGCGCTCCTTACTCGGGGCTACTACAGCTTTATAAAAAGTTTATTTCTTATCTAACTGCCAGTTCCATTACATATGTCTTTACTTGTATGCAGGTTCTCTTTTTCATAGACTCTTACAAGCTTTATAATGACGATGAAGAGCAGGAGACGTAAACTTGGCAAAATGTTTATATTATGTAACAGTCAGAGTTAAGATTTTTTCCGGCATCTTTTGGCATTTTCCACCAAACTTTGCCCCAAGTATCAAATATCATTTTTTTGCATTTGTACCTTACGAAGTTAAGTGTGCTTGTTACAGTGACGACGCCCTACCGACGACTTGATGGCTTAATTCTTCCACCAGTTTAGACTAATTTGTAATGCTAGTTCCTACAATAAATCAATCAAGTATTGCAACCTGGTCTACAGCATTGCGCTAAAAAGCCATAAGGTGCCGGAAAACGTTCCCGTTTGACATTGCCTCAAGGAAGGTACCCAAAGTACTGGAGAGTCAAGTGATCAACCCAAGGTAAATACCAGATATTTCCATATTTTTGAAGCGAAGATATGAAAAGCTATCGAAGTACTTGACTATTGGCTTTGTAAATTCTATGGGATGTTATCAGGATGATCATATGTGGGACGTATTTCTACTAAGACACTGACGGGACGAAAATGTATTTGGCCCCTGATTACATATTCTTTAAGAAATCATAAAGGGCAGCCAGCGTTTCGTTCGTACATGCAGACAATGCAAACGGATGTAAATCAACAGAAGATTCGTGTACTTTCTATAACAGCGAGGGACTTAAGGTCACAATATTGCATGGTGCCTATGATGCAGATGGCAACTATATGCAGCAGCAGGATTGTGCAGTAACACTAACACTCTTGGTGGAGCACTGAGTTTATTATAGAGAGCAGCATAATTATCTTAAAGATAAGATCCACTTTATCGAAGTATTTATTGTTCTCATATGTCATGCGTTGTCATTTTATATCAATCATTTTGTTGTCTTTTGAAGAACATATCCTCTAGTCAAATATGAACGTATACAGAGGAAAGATTTACAATACCATTTTCTTTCAATTTTCAGCTCTCAAAATGGGGAAAGTCAAATATCAACAGGCATGAGATCCTCGTCTGTTCTTTCAGTTCCCTCCCGAATTAGTGCCTCATAATTCTAGACACTCTTACTGTCCCTGAAGATCAGTTGCAGGCAAAGTGTTTTAGCTCTCTGAGGTCAGGCAAAGAAGTAGACATTGTCAATTATAGTTTTCTGTACAGATGGATATATGTACGTTACTCTTTACAGAAAAGTATGGAGAATACAATATAATCCCCATGAAGTCAGCACCTTGCATTATTTTTATTAGCATTCTGGATTATCTGTTTGAAGTGAAATAATTGGACCCATAGCATCGGATTCCTACATTCTAATTTTCTGGTGTCTTTTTATAGCTTTTTTCAATGACTTAAAACAAAATTCTTTTCTTTTAATTTTTCTGTGAATTTCGGGTTGTCATTGAAATGAAAAATCATTTTCATTCTCAAAACTTTAAATTTCATCGGCAGTCTAGAGCATCTGCAATATAATAATTCCTCAACGAGAATTTCAGTAAATCTTTATTTATTCTTTTGATACACAGATTTATCAACTCAATAGATATGGGTATAAAAATCCACCTCTTGTGAATGAGACCTATATTTTTAGCTGATGAGAATATTAGAGCGCAAAAAATCAGAATTACATGGAGAGAGAGTGGTTTAGATATATATTTTCATACAATAAGAGACTTATTGTATGCAAAGACTTTGATTTTTGCTGTATTATCTTCTCTCTCTCTCTCTCTCTCTCTCTCTCTCTCTCTCTCTCTCTCTAGTGACTCATATGTAAATTATGTTAGCTTAACTATGCAATGTAATGCATATCTTTCCCCTCTTCTTTAATTATTGTTTAAGAATGTTGTTTCGAGTAACCTGGAAAGGATTAAGAATAACAAGATTGCAATAATCTCCATTGCAAAGAAGAGTAACAAGTAAGCAACACATCATTTTATTTTTGCTGTTGTTCATGAAATGCAAACTTGTCGCATAATTTCTTACCGACACTTCATTTGGTGTTTCATGAACAACAATGACCTAGAGTTCTCCATGAAGATTGCCTAATACTTTCGGTCACAGGCAACACTTGGTAAACTGACATTTATTCTTCAGTGATCGTTTTACCCACATAAGTTTTTTCAGTATTAATTACGTAAAGAGCGAAAAAGAACATAAACTATACCTTTTCATTTATGTTCTGATCACTGATGTTACAGAAATGAACTTTTAGTCAGAAATTTTAATTGTTATTAGATTTCTGCGAATACCACAGTAATTCTGGCGGCATACTACATAAATTGAAGCGGAACAGTAGCTGCCAACAACCCCACAACTAATAAGAACTTCAAAAACACATTAGATAGAAAATATAAACAATTTTTTTTTATTTTTGTTGTTGATTTTAGCATTATGAGAGAAAGGGTCAACCTACTGGATGATCATTAGTTAATGCATACCTGAAAGTCCAGAATGCACATGTTTGATGAGATTGCTATCATTTTATCCATGACTAGTAATCTTGGGAACATCATGTATCTGTGGTCGTAGCTTTGATGGAGAGGGCTTTGGGCGCTGATCGCTTGTGATTATGTCCGGTCTCTACGACGCTGTTCGGCACAGTCAGATTAATGCTTTGCCATTTGAGCAGATTCTCTGCCACGATATAAGACAGCAATGTCTCGATTTAAGCTTCAAGAAAGACATGATCTCAGCAAATGAGGTAAATACATTGCTAAACACCAATGTCTCTCGACTTTTCCTGGCATCCTCACTCTCTTTTATTTACTGTAATTGATTCTTATACCCTACTGAATTAGTCTCTCTCTCTCTCTCTCTCTCTCTCTCTCTCTCTCTCTCTCTCTCTCTCTCTCTCTCTCTCTCCTTTTGTTCCATTTATAATATTTTTACATTAATTTACCGCCATAACAGACACATCGATACATTCGCTAATGAAAAGATCCATCAATGATCAATTGTTCTACGAATTCTCAAGGCAGATTAGTAGAACAATTCACCTTTTGTAACGGAAACTCAACAACCCTTTGGATACCAATAATCCTGTAAAATTATTCTGTTCTTAGAGGACTCAATAAACGTCCATGAGTAACTGAGGACACTTGACCATTCAAGCAACAGACTATGAGTCGCAAAAGCCATACTACAACTGTACGCATGCCTTCTAAATATACAATACGTTTCTACTTCTCAGACTTCGAGATCTAATCAAAGCATCTGATAGCGTATAACGAATGGTTTAAAAAGCACAGAACTGCTCAGAGTATTGTGCTTATGGTTTTCAATAAATGGAGGAGAATTGTATTCCTCCTGGTTAGAGAAATCTAATCCCATATCACGAAAGTATTTGTATACATTCCAGTAAAAGGTATCAAAATAAATTTAAATAGTGCTGTTCACTAAAAGCTCAAGAAACAAGCGGAAATTAGTATCGTAGGAGTTTTTATTGCTCATTAAAACAAACATGCTAACGAGAAATGCTGAAATCCAAATGATTTCGTTGGAATTATTCAGATTCTCTTAATCAAATGGGAAGCTGAGATAATAAGTCCAAAGAAATGGAGGCTTCCATGATGCCTGCTCGCAAATTCAATCTGTCGTCGGAGAATGGGATATAAAATGCTTTTATCTAAGAGCTGGGTTTTTGAGGACGAACTGGGAAGACGCGAAGAGGTCGAGCAAAAAGCGACAAGTGCAGTCACGAGCGGAGCCACTGCTGATGGTGGGAATTACCTGGAAAATGGTTCGGTCAGGTGGAATGAGATTCATGAGCTTTGAAGGCGGGACTTGCAAAAGCATTATGCTACGACTGCACAGTGCTGCGCTAAACTGATCTGCGTGGAACAAATGAAGGTATGCAGGGAAAGGACAACCCTCCATTACTCTTACAGTGGTACCCCAACCCCTCATATCCTGAGGGACCATCGGGTTAAGGTCTGGGGTTTACTCCTCTTCGATGAAGTGTTTGCATAAGTCATTCTTCCCCTGTCAGCAAAGGGAGTTTTGGGGAGAAATGGATATTCTCAAACTAGCTATTTCTGTTCCCAAGGAGTAAAAACTTAGGATACGTGTGCATTTAATTTTTATCTTCGAAAGGAGATATGCAACATTAATTCAGTCTCTAGAGACATTGCCAACAGGCGTGTGTAATCATGTATTTAGAAAAAAAAAATGGTGATTAAACAGTAAAAGAATATCAATGGCCATATTCTTTTCTTCTATTAGAGCTATCATGAAAGAGATGTCTATGATATATATATATATATATATATATATATATATATATATATATATATATATATATATATATATATATATATATATATATATATATATATATATATATATATATATATATATATACTCATTGAAATCTTTTTCATGATAAGTCTAATAGAAGAAAAGAATATGGCCATTGATATTCTTTTACTGTTTAATCACCATTTTTTTTTTCTAAATACAACATGATTACACACGCCCGTTGGCACTTTAAGCAGTTTCAACAAAACTTGGAATACATATGACTTGCTATCTAGAAATCAGCACTGTGGGAACAAAACATCACTAGCATCAAAGGGCACCATTTAGGGGAGACGTTAGGGCTTTCCTGATACAGGGCTGGTTCTGCCCATGAAAACGGGGCTGGTTATGCCCGTAGACTTAGTAACTACGAATTTATCATACCTACTAAGGGATTCAGAGCCAATGAAACAGTTTTTCGGCAACACTTTTTTCATCAAAGCATCGGATAAAGGTGGAAGTTGGCAAGTATATATTGTATAACCCTACCTAATTTTTGCAAGTATTATTTAGTACCTAAGTCCGAAAATTTTGATATTTATAGAGTAAAATGAAGTTGCCGATGTCGGTACCGAGAAAATCACAGACAAGGATCCTAAAACAATTCGTGACATAAACACAATATGACGCCATAAGGCTCCTCCCATCCACCAGGTAGGCTGTAAATGGACATGCTTACACACTCTAGGCTCCAAGAAATTCGATAATGGCCAGCAGGATATGGATTTGTCCCCGTGGTTGCAAGACTGCATTTGCGCTACGGCTTGCCACTTTGTATACAAGCGAGAAGACCTGTGGCAAGATTTACTATAGCGTGAATGGGTAATTATTTCTATAGTGGGTAATAGTTACTTGACCACCCAAGAAGTGTTGGCAGGAGCTGTTAGACAATCCGCTATTTTCAGGAGGAGTACTGGAAGTCGGACAATATCCATGAGAGCATGGAACCAGTTATCACTGACATCACTAGCGACGATGAGGACGGGGATGATGACCTCTTCTTTAAGAGTGACGATGAAGACATTTGGTAAATAAATTATGAATAGTGTTAGACGTTTTATTTGTACATCTAAAACGTATTTATTAAAGCACAATGATTATAACAATATGTTCCTCATTCAAACTAATTTCAATATATTTTCCTTTCCATGCGTATCAATATCAATCGTGTTACATTTGAATGATATTACGTAGGTAAATAATAGCTTACCCTGGAAATCTTGGCTCCCACCATTACCTTTTATTTGCAGCGAGTGTACGAGCGCTGTTTAGGGTGTTGTATGGTATAAATATATAAAAAAACAAAGAAAAATAGCAATGGGTTATATTAAATGAAATAAAACAATGGTCTTGACCTTCACGCCTCTAACAATTGAGGGAAATAAGGTATCATTGCTTTTCATTTGAATTCTACTTCTAGTGACCGCTCCTGACTTCCTGCAAATAGAAGGCTATAATGTAGAAACCTGAGGTGAAATAAAACGGGTTGTCTTTTTGTATTCCCGCCCTCAATTGATGTAGATCTAACATTATGTGGATGAATTACATGCATTGAATTATTTGTAGAGTAAAAACAATACGAATATCAAGAAAATGGAAGAATTCCAAGCTAACAACTTAGTCCCAACAACTGCTGTAGAAGTTGCGATAAACCTCCGCAGAATAATAATAATAATAATAATAATAATAATAATAATAATAATAATAATAATAATAATAAAATTATTGAGAATGATTGTGCAATCAAGGGGACGATGACAAATCCTGCTTGTCATCATTGATATCGCTGAAGACTAGGATGGGTACTAATATCAGTTAGTGAATATATCATCGAGCAATGCGCAGAGCCACAGTGAACAGACGTTTTCCCCCATATGTAAACTTCTATTCACTGTGGGTGGAGCCTCATGACGTCATAGGTTAACGTCACTATTGTGGTCAAAACCCTTACCTGGGATTTTGAGGGCTCTGGCATAGGAAACTCACTTTTACTCCGATAAGTACCAGAACTATTGAACTTAGGTACTAAATAATACTTGCAAAAATTAGGTAGGGTTATAAAATATACACTTGCCAACTTTCACCTTTATCCGATGCTTTGATAAAAATGGTGTTGCCGAAACGCCATGTTTCATCGGCTCTGAATCCCTTAGTAATGTCGGTATACATATGACTTACTTTCTGGAAAAGAATACTGTAGGGGTAAGACTTGAATGGTACCAAAGGGAGGGGGTTGGAGAGATGAAGAGAGAGAGAGGGTTGAAAGGGGAGGAAGCGATATTCACGAGAGAGAGCAGAGGGGGTGTTAGGGAGAAGAAAGAAGGAAAGAGACAGGGAGGTTTGGAGAGAGAGAGAGAGAGAGAGGAGGGGGTATTTGGGAGAGGAAAGAGGGAAAGAGACAGGGAGGGTTGAAAAGAGAGAGAGAGAGAGAGAGATGGAAAGGAAGTGTGTGTGAGAGAGAGAGAGAGAGAGAGAGAGAGAGAGAGAGAGTAGAAGGGGTGTTGGGAAGAAGAGAGAGAGAGAGAGAGAGAGAGAGAGTAGAGGGGGTGTTGGGGAGGAGAAAGAGGGGAAAAGAGAAAGAGAGAGAGAGAGAGAGAGAGAGAGAAAGATAGGATGAGAGAAAGAGAGAGAGAGATGGAGAGGAGGTGAGAGAGAGAGAGAGAGAGAGAGAGAGAGAGAGAGTAGAAGGGATGTTGGGAAGAAGAGAGAAGTTAAAGTACACCTTTGTTTAACCAGACCACTGAGCTGATTAACAGCTCTCCTAGGGCTGGCCCGAAGGATTAACTTATTTTACGTGGCTAAGAACCAATTTGTTACCGAGCAACGGGACCTATAGCTTATTGTGGAATCCGAACCACATTATACCGAGAAATGAATTTCTATCACCAGAAATAAATTCCTCTAATTCTTCATTGGCCGGCCGGAGAGTCGAACGCGGGCCCAGCAGAGTGCTAGCCGAGTACTATATCGACCCGTCCAATGAGGAACTGGAAGAAAAAAAGAGAGAGAGAGAGAGAGAGAGAGGGTGTTAAGGAGGAGAAAGAAGTGTTAAGGAGGAGAAGAAGGAAAAGAGAGAGAGAGAGAGAGAGAGAGAGAGAGAGAAGAAAGTTTATTGCTTATCATTCAGAGTTGTGCCGGGCAGCGCCTCCTCGCTGTGTTCTCTAATTGCGCTATAACTAGGAGTTCAAACCATCTCATCTAAGTTCATCTGGTAGTTTTTCCATCGTAGGTGGCATCACAACCACTACACTGCCATTCATAAATCAGATTGGACCGAAGGCTTGTTGGGATAGGATTTTTAATTTCAAAGAAATTACCTAATTTATTTTACAAGGTGAACTACATTTTGATATCTAGTTGAGGGTAGCCCATGGACAAAATAGAAATTAATATTTTTTTTTTAATCTTAACACTGAGTTCTAGTAAAGATTAAAGTCAAATCAATAACAGGTTTCTTTACTTTAGCGGTAGTTTCGGGTTGTTTGTTTACATGTAATTTCAAGAGTTGTTTACCAATATAAGTCGGCAAACAATTCAAGGTACTGTCATCATTTTAAAAAACTAGAACAAGTTTCGTATGCTCTCTGGTTTCTAATGAAAATATCAAATTCATATCATATTTCAAAGGTGTAGCTGATTGAAATTTGAACGTAAGACCCGTAAAACTGCGCTTTCTAATGGCAGAAGTGTTAAAATTTATCAATGTTAGATACTTAGTTTTACAACTCTGATAGCATGCGAAACATTTTTTTTCTCAGTTGTGATTTCATCCATCTAAGCATTCTTGATTGACCTGCCCTTGAAACAGTATCACTGGTCTTAAAGCTGTAATTTATCCATATAAGTGGTGTTCAACTTGCAAAAGTACGAGTTGATCTGAAATCTTTGCAATTCAAAGAAATGAAGAGTCAACTATTGCAATCTTTGATTTACCTTAAAGCTTTCATAATTTTATGGAAACTTTTCCTATAATGTTTAGGAAGTTGTAGATACAATTTTTAGATTCCTATAATTACCTCTATAAGTTCATCGAGTTCTGAAACTTTAATCTTTGCTGCAAATCGAATAATAGAAGGATTGAATCAAGAAGTTCATAGTTCCGTATCTTGAATATGCTATTTGATTACCAGGCAATCCTTTCATTACAGCCCTGTGGACTATCAAGATGTGAAGAAATAATAGGTTATAGTCATCAGAGATATTATTCCTTATTTTTCATATTTGACGTAGATCCCATTACGACATTTTGTCATTTGCTTTCATCCACAGAGATTATAGACAGTGGTGCTCGACATAAAGTAATCAGGAAACAAGAAAGCGACAGGAAAAAAAGGAAAGGGTGTTAGGAGGCCTCTAGTCAGAGATAGCTTCAGCTCTCTCTCTCTCTCTCTCTCTCTCTCTCTCTCTCTCTCTCTCTCTCTCTCTCTCTCTCTCTCTCTCTCTCTCTCTCAAAAAGAGCAATACCAGACAAAAGAGGATAATGTATAAGAGATATGTTCTGGTGGACATTAGCGTGATAAGGTTCAATTCTCCACATTAAGAAAAGATCTACACACCTAATCTGATGAAAAAATTTTTTTTTTTAATTTTTCGAGAGACACTTGAATAATGATTTACTAAATAATATAGCAGTGAAATAGGGAACTTGTATCCACTGGAAATTACTATAGCATTCTCATTGTTAATTCATTACTAACTTCTAATTTAAATTTGTCAATGAAATCACGGAAGAAAAATTTGAGGCACTGAATGCTTTTACGACTGGAGGCGAATCAGATAATCTTAATTTTTTATACTGTTAGAAGGTAATTTCATATCTGTGAATTATCTAACTTTGTTTTATAAAGTGAGACAAAATACTGAGAAAAAATTACTAACCATATCAAACTAATACTTAATATGAAATTTTAGCAATCAATTTCTCGCTAAAATAAGCGGCGAATATTATTTTGCAATGACCCTTATAAATGAAGTGAATCTGTTTTCTTTTTATCTCTCTTAGTCTGGATTTACCAACTTCAGTTGTAAAGAGAATATAGAAGAATAAGATATATTAAAAATTAATTTCAAATGCCCAATTGAAGAACAGATTTAAAGAAGAGGCATACAGTAAAATAAGACAAAGTCCGGCTGTACCTTCTCAGTAGAGCTCCCTCAAAGGTCTAACCCACATTTCATTAATATCTAATAGACATTAGCAAAAGGAACTCCGGCCACTCGACCAAATGGCTTCTCTCACTGATGAAAAGGAAAGGTGGGACGTGGGTATAGGGGAAGGTGGGGTGAGACTGAGGGTAGGAAAGAAGAGAGGAAAGAGGCGACTGAGAAGATTAGCCACCTGATATCTTCTGCCTTTCGATTTCGAAAAAATGTCAGGTAACCTTCAAGATGAGTACATGATTATAGTTGTGAGAAAAAGAGGATAAATATGCAAATTAATTTCCCGACATAGTCATTCGAAAGAAGAGAGTCCTTCAAAGACGCCTCATCCCCGTGGGGAGGGGGGCCCTAATGACATCAATGCACCTCACGCGGTGCAGTTGTAGGCATTACTTAAGGTTCTTTGCAGCGTACCTTCGTCTCCTTTCATTCCGTTTACGGTGCCTCTGTTCATATGTTTCTTGCGTCTTACTTTTTACCCTCTTAACTATATAATCTCCTAACATTTATCTTTAAATCCTCCTTTACTCTCAGTTTTCCTTTCAGGGCTGAATGACATCATAAGTCCCAGTGCTTGGCCTTTGACCTAAATTTAATATTCCAAATACAAAGACGCCTCATTCTGAAAAAAAAAAATTCTTCTTTACAACAGAAACAAATTTCGGAAATAATAAACAATTTGATGAAGGTTCCCAGAAAATTCACTGAAGCTTAATCTAAAATCAGAATTTTGTCTATTTCATTTATATTAACAAGACATGGAAAAGTTTTTTTACTGAAATGTAGATTGAATTCAGGAATATATATATATATATATATATATATATATATATATATATATATATATATATATATATATATATATATATATATATATATATATATATATATATATATATATATATATAAATATATATATAAAAAAATAAAATCCAAGAAGGAAACAGAAACACTGGAGTCTTATCAAAGAGGCCTTTCGACGCTATGTCCTTTAGTTGCAGACTGAAGAAATATGTGTATGTTTACAAAGGTATAAATGACAGATGGGGATTATAAAGGAAACATGTTAAATGGAACCCCAACACAATTGAAGAATTAGTAGAACTGCCAAAACAGGGTTAAATATTACCCAGACTCAGTATTTTACAAATGGAATTAGGATCAACCGTTCAGGGGCAGGGACAGGACAATTAAAAGATTATACAGGTTCATGACTGACCATAAAAAAATTTTTAGTACAACACATTAATTCTCTTCTTTTGTAAAACAATAATAATTTTACAAGATGAAAATTTTTACAAATAAAAATTATATTAAACTTACGGATATATGGTCATTCTTGAACATTTTTTCCAATACAGGGTCCTTATAATACATGCCAGGGCCAAGATTAAAATTACAACTGGAAGTAAGCTGGATAATGCAGAACAAATTTCTTGAAGAGAAATCTTTCGATCACAATCACTGTATGTTTTCAGTCCAATTTATCCTGTGAGAGTTTTCACTTAAATGAATGAATATAGCATTGGATGCTTGTCAGTTTTGACTGGATACTTATCTTAATATGTACATCTAAATCTTTGCTAGATTGGCCAATATAAAAAGGGGCAATCCAAACATGGAATTTTATATATTATGTTGTACATTTTCTTCAGGGCTATTTTTATTAACATTTTTGAGTGTGTTATTATAAGAAAAAACTTTTATACATTAAGAGGTTTTAACAATGATTTTATGTTTTCCAAAACCACTAAAATAAGGCAAAGCTAAGAATGTTCTTAGGGTTTCTTTCTTCATGTTACTTTCACTATAAAACTTTTTGTGGGGCTTTGTTATAACAAATATCTAGTATATGTGAAGGATAACATAAATATGTCCCTATTTTTCTTATGTATTCAATTTCTTTATCCAAATGCAGGGGACTGACAATGCGCAAGGCTCATAAAAACATAGAGAAAAAAATTGATATTTTGATGTTGAGGTGATGGCTTGAATAAAAATGGACATAAAGTCTCATTACGGTTTAAAAAAATATATTACACAGGCCACTCATGAGATATCTTATCAAAGTTTTTTATCATATTGCATTTGTGTATTGCAGGTATCCTGTTGAGGAAAGAGGTACTGTTAAATGAACCCCTAAAAAATGGCTAATCCTGAAGATAAGACACAATCTGTGTCATGGTTTATTGAAACAAAATCAGATACCCAGACTCAGCAAAATTACATAACTAAGTATGGAAGAGATCCACCGTCACACCCGTCAATTGGGCATGGCACAAGAAATTTATGGAGATGGGGCCAGTGTTGGATAAAGAGAGCAGTGGATAACACAAGAACATTTCAGTAAAACACTGATTGTGCAATACAAGCCTTACACAAGAACTTGCAATTGTACACTTACAAAGTGCAACTCGTACAGTCACTGGAGCCAAATGATAAACCAAGGCAAAGAGTTTACAGTTAACATGCTGGAACAAATTTCTGAGGATGAAACGTTCCATAACCGAGTATGTTTTAGTGATGAGGCAACCTTTCATGTTCCAGGGAAACTGAACACATAATGTGAGAATCTGGGGATCAGAATATCTCCATATGACTTGGGAACTTCACCGAGATAGTCAAAAGGTGAACGTGTGATATGGGATCATGTGTGGCTGCATCAATTGTACATTTTTCTTCAACTAGACATCAATTACTTCAGATGTTTACCTTGACCTTTTCACACAGCTACATGACCTTCAACCAGCCATCATTTTCCAGCAAGATGGTCCACCACCACATTGGGGACTGCATGTTTGTGGGTTCCTAAATCAAACCTTTCCTGGCAGTGGATTGGAATGAATGTCCCAATTCCCTGACCGCCTCATTAACCAGAGATAACTCACCTGGACTTCTTTCTGTGGGGTTATGCTAAAGATATCGTGTATCGAACAACGATACAATACATCACTGATGTCAAGCAAAAGATTACTGATGCCATTACCTCCATTTACGAGGCTATGCTACAGTGAAAATGGCAAGAAATCAAGTACTGTCTTGATGTGCTTCATGCAACTAATGAGGCTAAAAAACTTCAATGTTTACTCATCATTTCATAATAATTTCTGCATATGTGTCTGTTCATTTGCTTTTGTGACATATTTTTAGATTGTAAAAGACTTTAATATATATGTATATATATATATATATATATATATATATATATATATATATATATATATATATATATATATATATATATATATATATATATGTGTATATGTAGTGCTAGGACATTTCACTGCTACTGTACCCGGACATTTCGTTTCGGACACTTCCTAATGGACATTTCGTTACTAGGACCCTTCGCTACTAGGACAATACATTACCAAAAGCTATATTTGTCTTGTTTGTTCAATCGGTGGAATTCAAATTTTTTATTGGAATTGTAACATAGATGCTAATAATAATAATAATAATAATAATAATAATAATAATAATAATAATAATAATAATAATAATAATAATAATAATAATAATAATAATAATAATTTCATCAACTAACACAAATGAGAAAAAAAAATCTTTTTATAATTCATCATTTATTTACTTGCTAGTATCACTTACAATGTATGTATCATAAAATCAAAATATCGTAAAATCAAAAGTGTTAAAAGAAAATTGACTTTAATTTTTGTACTAATTAAAGTTTCAAGTTATGAGCGACAGCTTGAAGAAAATTCATTTTACATTCAGGGTCGTAGCGATTAATAACTTTCAGAATCCTCTGCTCACAATCCTTATACTTTTTTTTTCATGGAGGCTGGGTAACCGCAGTTTATTTGTATTATTTTCGTTTTTTTTTATCGTTTTCTAAGGCCTTAAGTTTCATGTTAGGGTGTGAGTTTGTGATTGTAAGGCAGCTATGAAACCTTCTAAGTTATTATTTATCCTTGGCATTTCATTGATTGTCCTTTCGTGCACATTCTACAAATCTATAGGAAACAGGGGATCTAGTCTTCTCCTCCTAGATCCACGGCCTCGTTCACCACCAACACAATTTGTAGCGAAGTGAGAAACATTTTCTTTTGGGATTTCTTCATCATCAATTAACTCTTCAAATCCTTCGAAAACGTCGTTTTTGGGTAAAAATGCCAGTGCTGGGAAACACCGCACTTTCAAACTAAAGTTGTCGTCTTCGTGGTATCGCCCCTTGTATGAAAAATAAACAGCAGGTAACTTCCGTTTCTTGAAAAACAGTCTTCAAAGAATTTAAGACTGCTTTTTCAAAATCAGCCACAATATGATCTGGATCATAATTTTGTACAAGCTCTTTAATTATGGAAAAGAAGCGTTTGTCAGTGCCCTCGGTTTTGTCAGGTAGTAGTGCAAAGAGTCGGGGAACACTTATGCCTTTGTTCTGAATACGTAAGGTAGTATATTATTGAACAACACTTTAATGTTCCATCGCCTGTCCGTACTTTAAGATTTTTCAAATCCCTTAACCCATCTTCAGATGCAAATACTAAAATCCTCTCAAGATCATCTTCACCACTGTCATATTGCTGAAACAACGACCCATTACTCAGTTTGGCGTGCTCTTCAGGAATCAGATAACCATGCCTGTTTTTGGGATTGGAAGACATTTATTTTCCTTTTGCCTCTAACGGCCTATATTATGGCTTAAATTTGATGCAGAAGGAAGTTCAGCTACAGCACATTCATGCAAATTCTTCAATTCAGTAGCAAGCAAAGTACGGGAGGAGTCCTGAGTTCCAAGTGTTTTCTCTTTTATTCGGTTTTGGGCTCAAATTGCACTGACAGTGATGCTGTGGCGGTATGATTGTGCTCACCAATTACCTTTATTATTACGTGATTTTCCTTATCTATGTTTTTGTGCACTCTTGCTTTACATCTGCGATTTTCACACAATCAATATTATTTTGTTCCGTCACTATATTGCTTTTGTTTATCATATATATGATTCAAATCATCCACTAACTCGATTTTTCTTCTGGATGTAATCGTCCTCGGCATCTTGACTGGACCAAGGGTTCAAAAACTTTTTAAAAAAGGACTTGGTGGATGGTAAATAAAATAAGAAGGATGGAAGGGATGATTACAATAACGAGCTATTAAGTATTTAAGCTATATTTGGTGGTTCGTAATTACATTAACAAGGTATTCAGTATGTAAATAATTATACAGGTAGCGTATTGTCCTAGTAGCGAAGGGTCCTAGTAACGAACTGTCCTGTAGCGAAGTGTCCGGTAACGAAATGTCCGGATACGAAGGGTCCAGTAGTGAACTGTCCGGACACCATGTATGTATGTATATATGTATATATATATATATATATATATATATATATATATATATATATAATATATATATATATATATATATATATATATATATATATATATATATATATATATTATACATTATATGTATGTATATATGTGTGTGCGTGTGTGTGTACCACTTAATATTTGAAAATATATGAGGCAGATTCCATAGTAGTTAGTAATTTGTAGAATACGTTCAAACTGACGCTAATATTCTGAGAGCAGCATGGCCATGATATTAGTCAAATTTGGTAAAAGAAATAAGAAAATAATGTTGATGATGATCACCATAAGAGGCCAAAGAATATAATCAGAGATAAAGTGGCACATTTAAAAAAAAAAATTTTGAGCAAGAAGATTGCAAATGTTAGTATCTTGTATGTTCCCATATTGACTGTATTGCAAATTGCCATCGATATGAATAGTTTCCCGTAAGAATAAGGAACTTGACTCTTCAAGAAATAAAGAATTTTTGCTGATGAAAATTCCTGAATATTTGCGATTGGATTAAACATTTTATAAAAGCCAACGAACGGTTTACCTGTAGCAGAATACTATAGTCTAACATAAGTGATGTTACGGACAAATAAGACTGAAAAAAAAAAAACTTCTATCAACCCAGATCCCATGAAAGAGGAGGAGGTTTGTGGATAAGATCTGCCTCAAGCATTCATTGTTAGCTGATAGAAGTGAACCCGAGTTAAAGGTCTCTGATGAATGTCTGATCTGGGTATTTCAGATAATTGGAATGAGAACTTGAACATGTTAATCAGCTAAGCAAATACATCAGTTGCTAAATATGCTATAGCTGCCGTGTGGCCATTGCTTCATTAACGAAAACCTTTCCTGAAGATGATCCAGAACAAAATACCAAACATGTAGAAAAGCCTTTACAATCAAAATGTTTGCTTTTGAGGTCGGACACCAATCGACTTCACAAGAGAAATTATTCATGGAAACACAGTCAGAATTCACAACTAATATGCATCTCGCGTAGATGAAGAAAACAGTGTCAATGAAAGGGACAGGCACTTGCAAGGTTACAGAACACATTGCTAATGCGAGACTATAATTAGCGATATAATGTCATTACCAAGGCAAAAGTCCATGCAGGTGTTAGGATCGTACAACTTTGTTTTGAAATCTTTGGCGAGTTGTTTTTGTGAATTAGGTATTATGTTTCCCATCCTGTATTCAGAAATGATAGAGTTTGAGGAGTTCTGAGCTTGCAACTATTCATTTCTCTTTCTCTTTAACCGCCTCGATAGATGTTTTTGTAATTCCCTTTGTAGGGTAGTGAACTTATTTGGCCATTTTTTTTTATTGGAATTTTATTCATCAACATTAGTTTACGGATGTGATGTTATCACACACTCGGATTCTTCTTCCTGCCTGATAGCAGCTCCATGAAGAGGTAATTTTGTTGGTTCTTCACTGCAGGATATTTCTTGACGGTAACTTCATTTTAATTGAATTTTTTTATATAGCACTTAATTATCTTTCCCCGTTTAGTGTAATAAGCATTTCTATGTTCTATTTCACTGTAAATTTGTCAGTCAACATCGTCGTGTCCGTTAATTTTGAAACAGAACTTCAAATTTGTGTTTACATCATGATGCCCAGTTGTTACCGAAAAGTGATCAGAAACCTAAGAAATCGAGATATTTTTAGCTACAGTTTTAAACTCAGTTACTGACCAAAATGTTAAAAAATTTCCCACAAAATTCTTTTACGCTATATATAGTGTAACATAAAGAAAGTCTTTACTTTTATAGCTTCCATAGACTTGGAAACTCCTCGTAATTGCGAGCAAACGAGTTTGTTCTCGAAAGTGCTGCTTCCCTGAAAGGAACTTCTGAATGACAAATTGCATCGGTATTCTTTCCCATTAGGGAATGAATAAAACATTGGCCTTTCTTCCTCCGCCATCACATTTGTCCCCTTCCTAACGGTTTAGATGACTCGGTGAGCCCAGTGATTTTTTCCCGTCATGAGCGGCTCACGTAAACACTTGCGAGTGTTTAGGTCATTAGCAATTAGCCTACTTCATTTGACAATTTATGCTTTATGTCTCTGATATGCGTATTGTTTCTCCCAATTGCCAATGCAAATAATAAATTTTACTTCCGGCCCGACGGCGAAATACTTTGACTAAGATACGGAAAATTTCTAGTAGGATCTTTAGTTTTCTGGAATTTGTCAGTCATTCCGCACTTTTTCTTTCCGTCCTCAGATCTTAAAAACTTCGGAAGCTAGAGGGCTGCAAATTGGTATGTTTATCATCCACCCTCCAATCATCAAACATCCCAAATTGCAGCCCTCTAGCATCAGTAGTCTTTATTTTATTCAAGTCTAAAGTTAGCCATGATCATGCTTCTGGTACCGCTGAAGGTGCCAACAACACATGCCACCACCGGGCTGTGTCTGAAAGTTTCATGGGCCGCAGCTGAGAGTTTCATGGGCCGTGGCTGTGCGCTCTACAGAAAACTCGATTGCGCTGAAGAAACTTCGGCTCCTTTTTTACTTGTTTTTCATTGTGCATGAGATGAAATATTTAGTAAAATGACCTTAAGCTAAGGGCGCTTAAGATCCCTTTCTTTCAATTTTGATTTTCATGATTAGATGCCTCCCGCCCGGTGGTGAACAGAACTCGTGCTCTCGGATCTTGGGCCAGCCACAGCCCTGAACGACAGTATTCCAGAGTCTTCGGGACGATCCACTAGCATGCAGCATGCAGTCAAGAACTCTCTTATTTCGTTCAATACTGCCGTTCTGTATTTATTAGTTTCACTGTGGTTATTTTTGGTTAATGAAATCGGCTCTTGGCGATTTAATGGAAACTTTTGCTTGCAGAATTCATAAAAATAATAAAGACGATCGCATTTCTGCAAAATTTTGTGTGTGTTTTTTTTTTTTTTTATATTTTAATTTGAATATATGGATATCTTACCTAGGAAGTTACCTTTAACGGGACAGTTAGTCACTTTTAAAGTGAACTTATATTTCAGCATCCAACAAGTAATGCGATACAAATAAATTTACCATAAATATTTTCGCTTTATTTGTTGTAATAACAAAGGCTTAGAATTAAATTTCCTTCTAACGAAGGTAAATAAAAAACATGGACCTTTCATCCGCACTCAAACTTTGAAGTTCGTGTTCCATTCCATCTCATCCGCCATGTCTTCCACCTCCATTGTGCCCGATGTCCGTCAGTACAAAACAATTCAGCATCACTCAGAGGCAGCCTCATCACATTCGCCAGATTCAATCATATCAGTATGAAGGATGAAACGTCTGTCAGTTACAGCTTATGTGAATAAGAGTTTATCCAGCTTCCAGTCTGCTGGAAAGTTGATGACCTCGTTATCGAAGGAAAGAAAAGCTGTAATACTGAAGGTTTCTCGTTGTTTTGTTTTTATTTTTCGAGGTGTGCATAGTTTCTTACATAGCATGGCAAAAGTCACTTAACCCTTATACTTCGAGAAAATGAAGTACCGTTCTACGAAGAAAGAACGAATATAGTGATGAGGAGAGAGCTGAGTCTAAATATAGGGTATGCCAAAGAAAAAAATATGAATAGGGAAATGGACTGATGAATTAATACATTAAGGTAAAAGTATCTGAGTGTACCTTGAAACCAGGTCAGAACTAAGACTGAAAAGCCATGATATAGGAAAGCTTTGGCGGGACCCAAGGATTTTTGTTGCTTTAGAAAAGATGGCTTTATGCAAGCTTGTTTTCTTGCACGTTCGCGAATTATCATCTCATATGTTTGCTATTCACTGAATAAAAGCGGACTGAATCGCCTGAGAGATCCAGCAGCCTCAGATAGGAGGATCAATTTCATCAGTTACTCAAAAAATACGTAACTAAAATAAAGCAATTCTGAGCGCTCTCCCATTCAGCAGGTGAAGAGGAGGAAAGAACACTGGCCACCATTAGCATCTTCAAATACGGATCGAATTTAAACTTCCCGTTTACTTTAGCGTTTCTACCAGCTGGTCCGCTGGTATAGTGGTTAGTGTCGTGGTTGCCACTTGGATGCCGCGGGTTCGCGTCTCCCCCGGGCCGATGAAAAATCACTGGTTCAATATCATGATCAGTTACTGCTGCGGTGTGGAGACTGCGGTGGGAGGTTGAAAACAACATTCTCTGGAAGCTTGAATTTCAAGTCAGTGGCCCCTCTGTGCTTGTTCCATGTGAATAGGTTTCATCTACTGAAATAATAATAGTATTAACAATCTTGTTATTCTTTCCCTTTGTAGTCAGAGTTTTGGCAGTCTGAAAGAAAGCAAGGGGAAGAAGACACTAGAGCGAGCTCTCATCCCACCGATCATGACAGTTTTGAACGTATAACCTCTAGGTCCCAAGTCCGATGTCTGATGTATCAGGCTACGTGCCTGGCCTCAGGACCTACAGCTCATAACCAAATTTGTGAAGACTATGTCCAAATGTGCGACAATCTTTCCATAAGATTAATTACTGTTTATCTTAACATCAGTTTGGCCTATTTTACAACATTACAAAAGACTTGACTACAAAGTAAATTACATATCCTGTAATAGGAAAGAGTTCACATAATTGCCTGAGAATGGTAGCTACTACAGCATTTCCGTCTCTGCCTAGAATTTGCAGCTGTATCGTCTCCACTTTTCTTTAACATCCATGAAAATAACATAACAACTCGACTCACTTTTTCCACCTCAGTGCATCGTGCTCACGATTTTCATGAATCTTTTATCCTTAGTTGATGTCCTCAGCTCTGGGTATGAGGAAGTCTTTCTCCAGAGACTGTCGAATCCTGCCCAAATACCACCCATTATTCAGGTGATACCTATCATCTATTACCACGTTCCTCGTTGGATGGTTCGGTATAGTTCTCGGCTTGCACTCTGCTGGGTCTACGTTCGAGTTTCCGGCCGGCCACTGAAGAATTAGAGGAATTCATTTCTGGTGATAGAAATTCATTTTTCGCTATAATGTGGCTCGGATTCCACAATAAGCTGTAGGTCCCATTGCTAGGTAACCAATTGGTTCTTAGCCACGTAAAATAAGTCTAATCCTTTGGGCCAGCCCTAGGAGAGCTGTTAATCACCTCAGTGGTCTGGTTAAACTAAGGTATACTTAACTTAACCACGAGCATTTACAAGAACACAGACAACACATACCCGTCCCTTCAATCCTTTATTTACCATGGAACTGCCATTGTTCTACTTATTTTCAGGAGATGGTCAAATTGCCTTACTTGGGGAGGGGAGGGGTCGGGGTGAGGATGGGTGGGAGTAATGAAACGGCTATTCGTTCATTATTTGTATAGTATATTATGCCACTATTTCTGGTGGTATAACTGTCAACTGTCTGGTAATTTCTAAAGTGGTTCTTTTCCCTTTGCCTGTTTTCATTTCAACCCTCCTATGTAACCGAAAGCCTTGTTTCTTGCTGAAGTTATGTACAGAAGGTATAGCCTATAAGCAATTTAACATTTAACCAACTCTTAAATTGCATTGAAAAAATATATGTGTGATCAGTTGTTAGAGTAGGTAAACTTGGATTTACGTACAGAAACTCCACGTTCCTGAGAATGCGTAACATAATTAATTTACTTTAATACATGTATGTGGAAGCAGCCTAAGTAGAGATGTATGTGTGAAATCATATTCATGTTTAAGACTATGTACTGCCATCTACTCTACAATAGGCAAATAATGATAAGCAAAGACAAGAAATGGAAAACTCAGCTGCCTTTAAAGCTACCTCAAACGAGGACTCGGTCACGGTCGAGACTCGTAATGTGCGTCAGTCTCTTCCAGCTGCAACGAAGTCAGCACTTTTCTGCGGAACCTTCTGCGACAAACAGCATTTTTATACCTTATGAGACGTATTACTTGCATCTGTTCTTTCATAGATTTTGTTTGACGGAATTTTCTGCTTCTGTAGTATTTTTGTTGCTTACCGCTGAATCCAAAGAAAGATTTCTTGCTGACAGACATCTTAAAATATTCCATACTGATATTATGTATTTCAAACTACAACTATCTTATAATTGCTTTATGTCCCTAACCCTTTCTTTGTTTGTATATATATATATATATATATATATATATATATATATATATATATATATATATATATATATATATATATATATATATATATATGTGTGTGTGTGTGTGTGTGTGTGTGTGTGTGTGTGTGTGTGTGTGTGTGTGTGTGTGTATAGATTATATATAAACGTAAACAGTTTACCTCTGCGAATTACAATCGCACAATTGCACACGATTGGATAATGCATAAATTAGGTTTCAAGTGCAACTTCTACAACATGAAGCGATGCACCCGGCAAAAGGGGATTGAGTTATAAAAGCAATTTTCTGCTCTTCTCTGAGTGAAAGAGTCTTGGCAGATGAAGACAAATCCGCACATACGTAACTCATACACAGCTCACGAGTGGCCGCACGAAAATATGCTAGATGGAGGAGTATACAGATTCTGTGAAAATACATCCAGCATTAATTGTAGATTTTCTCCACTGCATCAAAGTATGTTTCAGCATTAATAAGGGAGCTGACACCGAGATGAAGCGGTCCTTAAATGATGATTTTTTTTTAAACTTCGTCTCATCTGAAGGTGCTGGTTGAAAGTTCGCAGATACCACTACCACATTGATAGTAAGTTTGATTAACTCTTTGTCAGAAACATTAATCAGGAAGAAAAGAGATGTGTGCCACTGAATGTGTTGACGCTGGAGCACTCTTATTTCCACTTCATTCGTTCCCTGTAAATTTCACATATGATATGGTTCTTTCCCTAAAACTATTAAAAGATCTTCATAAGCTCTTTCATCCTTTGGTTGATGTAGTCTTTTTAATAACGGTTTCAACAGGTATGCTCTGCTTTCAAATGAAAGTGCTGTGTTTCTATGTTGTAAATAAAAAGAATTATCGTTTTACTCGTCCAAAGCAAAAAAGTTAATTTTGTGAATCGTATCTATTTTTGATCGTCACACTGGAGATTAAGATTTGTCTGTGGACATTTTGGCCGGGAGGTGAAAAATGTAAGCGTAAATATTCATTCTTCAACTCTGAATGTGAGGTAAATTCGATTCTCTTGAATAAGGAATACAAAAATCCTTTACGGTTTGAATGGGTTACAGGCTCTTTGAATTTAACTGATTTCCGAATTAAGAGATGGAGAGAGAGTGAGAGAGAGAGATGGGTTTGCGGGTGAGGGCGTTACGATGAATATGATTACCGTAATTGATGTAACTGGGAGATACAGAAAAGTCTTTATCAAAAAGCAATCACTTTAGTGCATTTCATGAATAGTGCGTGTTAGTGTGTGTGTGTGTGTGTGTGTGTGTGAGAGAGAGAGAGAGAGAAGAGAGAGAGAGAGAGAGAGAGAGAGAGAACTATCGAATTGTCCCTGTCACAAATTAAATCTTAACAAGTGATGAAAAGGTTTAGACAGCGACATGGCTGTTCTCGCCACCGAAATAGTCAGAGCCTCAGGTTTTGTTCCATTTTTACTTGCTTTTATTTAACTTGATTTCTGCGTCTGTCTGTCTGTCGTAATTCTTTTAACTCTATTTTCGACCTGTTTCCTTCGTCCAATGGACTTCAAATTTTCCATGGTTACTCAATCCCGGTGACAATACAATCTTACATGATCAGTAGGTCAGCAGTGACCTCTAGTAACCCTACAATGACCTCTCCCAGTATCTCAGGATTTGTATAAAATGCTTCGAATTTTTCACAACTTCCTTGACTCGGTAGAATCTAACTTCTATATAACCCCCCCTTTCCCTTTTCCATCCCCCTCCCCCTCCCCCTTCCCCTCCCCCTTCCCCCTCCCCAGCACCCGATCAAGTGTTAATTTAGCTGTGTCCTCCCTCCCTCCCTTTCCCTCTTCCGTCCGCCCACTTCCCCTCCCCCCCCCCACCCCTCCCACTTCCCCTTCCCCTTCCCTTCCCCCCTCCTCCCTTTCCCTCCCCATCCCCCTACCCCTTCCCTCCTATTCCCTCTTCCTTGCCCCCTCCCCTTCCCCTTCCCCTCCCCCTCCCATTTCCCCTTCTCACCTTTCTACTCACCCTCCCCTTTCCTCTTCCCTCCCCTTCCCTCCCCTCCTCACCCTCCCCTGTAAACGATTCAGTTTTGTTAACTGCAATCATAAATCGGTTACAATTTCTGTCAAAATTAAAAGAATAAAATTAAAAAGTAAAAAAAAAAACATTTTTTAAACATGCATTATTTAAAATGCACTAAAAAGTAAAAAAATATTTTTTGAGAACCAGGATTTTCTTACAATTAATCACGTCTACAAAAATAAAAGCGTGGACCCCAAACATGAAAGGAAATGCTACAAGAAATAAAAAAAATCTATTTCTTTTCTTGTAGCATTCCCTTCCATGTTTGGGGACCATGCTTTTATTTTTGTAGACATGATTAATTGTAAGAAAATTCTGGTGTCTCAAATAAATGATTTTTCACCTTTTAGTACATTTTAATAAAAGCATGTTTTTTTTTTTTATTCATCATTGGGTTATTCATATTACGCACACCACATCTCCCATAAGCTCTATAATTATCTGGAATCTTTTTTTTTTTAAGGAAAATTATTAAAGGAGTTGTGCAATGCAGCGTTTCATTCATTTTTGAGAAACTAAAGCTAGTTAAAATCTTCCTTTATTACCGTGAATGCTTAATCATTCTCGTAATGATTTTTTCTAGGAGATTCTGTTAATTATGACAATTTAGTCTCAGTTCAGGGATGGAAATTTATAACCAATTTCTTTCATGTGAAATATTTTACAGGTTTTTGGGAGGTACAAGATCAGAATACAATTACGTGCCTTTGCACAAAACTAAGGGACGGGATGTTATAAAATTAGGTGTAGTTATTAATATAAAAAACTAAAGGTTTTCGTGTCTAACAAAAGAATGGTCAAAGGGGACACTTATAAATTTAACTTTCTATTGTTTCATCGGTTATATTGTTACTTATATATCTATCTTTGTTGATATAAAGGGTTTTGACACTGAAAAAGAGTGGAAATAGTCCTGAATATTTTTTTTTTCTTACCTTGTAGATCCTATTTACTTATGTACTCGTTACAAATACTTTCTACCTACTTGCATTGATAACTGATGTACCATCAGTGTACTACAACTTTGACCAGAGAAATGGCTGCAAATATAATACATAATGTCTGCTACAAAACCCTGAACTTCTTTCACGTGAAAGCCAGACTAACACTGAAAAAGTCACTCAAGCTGCAGCTTTTTCCTGCTTCATTCTCTGTTTTCCATTAAACAAATGCCATAATTTTCGGAGCGTGATCACGAAAAATATTTCCCATTTAGACCCAACAGTTTGTCTCGGCGAAATGTCACCCATCGAGACCCTTGAGTTTGCTCCCCAAAAATGTCGTGAACTTTTCCTCTCTCTTTATTGCATTTGTATTTTTCTATATCGCTTTTTTTATTCTTCTACGTCCTCTTCAAACTTATCCTCTTTTTTTAACCTCAGTGTTCTACCCAACTGTGGAACAAATTTCCTTTCTACACTGCAACATACAGGATATCATTATTGATCCAGAACGTTCCTGACCGGCATGAATTGCAAGTATTCTGCGACCATGCACAGCATTTGAGTTCCAAATTTTTGCAAACACAAACGCTTTTTTTTTTTAAAGGAAGATTTCAGCCGGGACTAGGAAATACTTTTGAGTTTTCCTTTTGAAAGAATACAGTGCGATTTTTTCATCTTACTAACCTTCATAAAATGTGGGAAATAAATGTTGAATTCTGTGTTTCTGTAGTGTTTGCCTATGATTAAGTCTATATTTTCACAGAGACAGTTTTAGAGACACATTCCTCTCCTAAATATTTTATAAACTAACGTGTCAACCTCAGTTCTCAGAAACAAGACAGAGTTTGTGCAAGATGGAAAGCCATTCTGCACGCTTCTCAGGCTCTCGAGTCTAGACACTGAAGTCTAGAAGCACAAGGGTGCAAATTAAACAATTCTGTGTAACGAATGCGACCATGATTTATTAAGCGGCCATGGCTAAATAACAATCAAAAATTAAAGGAAGAAAAGGGAATATAATTGTTATATTCGGCTTTGCTTATACAGGGAAGAAATTGCGTGAGTCAAATGTTTATTACGATACACCTGAGTGAACAGTGTGAGGGTAAAGGGAAAAATTTCAGTGTGTCATCCTTAGACCCAGAGACAACATTTGAAAGCACAAACGGACAGCACAGCCGATGTGGAGGGCATTGAGGCCCCATGGCACAGGAGGAGGTGTAGGGTAAAGGTTTCCGATGAGCGCGAGGATTGTTTGTACACCTGGACTGGAGAGAATGAATTCAGTGTAAAAGTTGATGTTAGAATGGTTTGCCGTTTTCATAGATGGAATTATGAGACAAATTAATATAAGGACAATTAAAGAGCCCTTTGATAGGATATGGGTGGTAAAGGTTAGCATAAATATAGTATTCTTTGGTGATAGTGACGAGAAGCTGTAGAGACTGTAGTAAGATTTTTGAAGTGCCTTCTGTGAGAAATTTCAAAGTGAATAATAGAATTATATAATTAATGAAAGCAAGATAAACTGAAAAAATAGGTAAAAGTGAGGTATTAGAAGAAATAATAGGGTTAGGAAAATATGAATGATGGAATAAAAAAATAAAATCACGGAATAGGTAGAGCACAGAATAGAAAAGAAAATTAGTGTCTGTAAAAGCAAAGATTAAAGCATGTGTGAGGGGATTGTTGTGTCAGCTGTCATTCGTGGAAGGGAAGTGTGAATGTTGATTACAATTTAAAGAAATAAGGGAGAAGTATTTAAAGTTGGTATCCCTGTACTACATGAGGATCAAGAAGGGTTGAAAGGAGGATAAATGTAAACAAAACGGAGATTAAGTGAAAAGATTAACATAGGTAAAGAGATGCACTAGAGGTCTCCCAGGTGGTTGGTCAAGGGGAGATAATGGAAGATGGCAGGGTGAAAAGTGTGTCAAATTCAAAACTGGTAAGAGAAAAATAGTAGGAGATGTATGCTGAGAAAACTCACACGATATTGACTGGAAGCGATGTAACAATGGATGGGCCTTAATACCTATGAAGTTTGGTAGTTTATACGGAAAAAGTGATTGGAATGCTGTATGTAAGTGGTACTTATGTGCAAGAAGCTTGTTTTGGTGTGGAAAGGAATGCAAGGTCGTAACGCGCAGGTATTAATCTTGAGCCACTGCTCTCATTGGCTAAGTGAACATTGAAATTATTAACAAGGCCGAAAGAACTGAATATTTCAAACAACGGACCGATGTAGGTCTGCCATTCCGGAAGTCATTAAACGTGGAAAGAAGCTTTTTCCTGTGAATAATTGCACTTAGAACTGACAGCATGAAAAGGCTAATGTTCACGAAATTACCGTCATAAAGTGAACCTTCATTACGACTTCTTTGTAAACAATTCGCAGTCCTAATGAAAATGAGATTTGACTCGACGCTGGAATAGGTATCCATTCCTGTTTTCTCTCTCTCTCTCTCTCTCTCTCTCTCTCTCTCTCTCTAATTCGAAAAATTTTTCCGAACTCCTCTCTCGTTTTCTCTGCTAAATATCTTTGTTTTTGGGTATGTGTTTTTGTAATCAAATTCTGATCAAACTCGTGGTAAAAGTGAGGCTATAGCCGGCAATAAATGAAGTTGATGAACAGTGCTACGAATATCCTAGAAATACTTACTTTGGGACTTTCAAATTGTCCTTATCGTGTGAACTAAGGAACAGGGGCTTTATTCCTTTTACTAACTCTTCGACTGAATTGCTCCCTAGCTTCCTATTCATATAACATACAGCTAACATGCGATAGCACAAAAATCCCGTGGAATTGTAATACGTTCTCTCTTCTCTTGAACTAATTTGGCATGCACGTGGTCTATCAATTACCTAACGCTGATTGCAGTAACTTTTCACACCTAGAATAAACCTAAACAAAATATTTCGACATGTACTTACGCTGTGGAATTGGCTCTTCTCATGTGCTTAAAATGGAGGGGGTATGATATCAAGATCATCTCTAAAATTATGTAGACCAGTTAGCAGTTGCTATTCTGCTGATAATTGTAAGGCAATCGGATCCTTGGCAAGGTAGATGGTTGCTACGAATGTCCTGGGAATACTTACTTGACTCTGGGTGGCAACAGATAACGGAAGGAGTTCCTTTTATTTATTACACATCTGACTCAATATTAGGACAATTCATATACAAAACAAATGAAATCTATGGCTTAAGGCCTTCTTCATGTGAGGGAAATTATGTAAACTCAAGGGTTCTCTTAATTAATTATATTTACATAACAAACACAGATCAGAAGAATGACGAATTACTGGGCAGGTAATAACAAGGACTGCTAAAATAATGAATCCTACACAGAATAAATATTCTATGACGACAGTCTATTCATAATAAGGAATATCGCAGTGGAAAGGGAACTGCACATGGATCGGCAGAGAGATTCCACGGTCGAGGCCTATCTGCAAATATATGCAAGACGGTTACTTGCAATAATAATAAGATGTTCAAAGGGAACTGAGGAATGCACAGATGGTGCCAGATAACTCAGTTTAACACTAATGCATAATTACATTAACACTGAATGCTCCAACACAAATCACTGCAGGTGATTGCACAATGGAAAAATAAATGAAACATTAGACAGAGAAATAACAGGAATTGTGACTGGCTAAAAGGACCTTACTCCGGCACATTACCTTAGTCAAGATGACGATGTCCTCGTTCAATAGGATGCTGGAGATGGAGGAGGGAATTACAATGCCACTACAAAGTATACTGGTCAAGCCCTGGGGTCGACACGTGGAAGATTCAGAAGGACGGGCAAGGCAAGGACGTCTGTCCTCGGGTCGTGTTCTAAGCTTCTCTCTCGATTCTCATTGAAGTGTCTATTTATAACATTCGAGGATTACGCACCGCCTCTCCTCCAGATGGCGCAAAAGTCAATCTTTGTCATGTTTTTTATAATGTTGGCCACATGGTGATAGTCAACCCACGTGGATACAGAATGAAGGGGGCAACTTTCTCCTTTTGGCTCCTCCCTTGCCTTGCTTGACGCAGGGTACCTGGAATTAGGCCTAAAAGTAATCACTTTCAATAGAGAGAGAGTTAGGCCTAACCATTTTGGGGAATGGAAGAGAGAGTTTATGAAGGGGCAAGTTGAAACCTCAGTTCTAGTAATTAATGAGGGACATTAATTTTTATTTCTTTCTCAATTACTTTGCAAATGTAAAAACAGGTGAGGTTGCGAGAAAAGAGTTCCCATCCATCGCAACAGACAGAAATCAGATTGAGCATTCAGTTAGCGCTGATATCGAATTAAATAAAATAAGAATGTTACACTGTAAAAATAAAATACAGTAAAACAGAAAATAATTTGAATACGTAATATCAACTGAATTAATCTGGAATTAGACTATATATAATAAGTAGATATTTTGACAAATAAAATACGTCCCTTTACGACTGTACAATAAAACTTAAAACCCAAGTAAACCTGACTAAGTATTCCCAAACGAAAAGTATTTCCAGAATAAACAGTGTATAATCAATAATGTTATAATATTTTGAGTCAAACCCTCACTTTTACCTAGACATAAGAGTAATTGCACAAAAAAAGAGAACAGAGCTGAAGAAATTTTACTGACCGGTAAATTCTTAGCCTTCAAAATTAAATTTTAATATATATTTCAACAAATATAATATATATATATATATATACATATATATATATATATATATATATATATATATATATATATATATATATATATATATATATATATATATATATATATATATATATACATACATATATATATATATATATATATATATACAAACAAACTTGTTAGCTAAGCATTAGTGATTGAGCATTTAGTCTCACATTTTGAGAAATCTAGTTATGAAACCATAATGCTAATACCATGGAATATATAAATATTGTCGTTGTTGAACATTTACCCTTAGTCTTCAAATAATCAGTAACTTCCTTCTTTTCTCAACTCCACTTGACTTTTAATGAATAAAGATATAGGATGTTAAAAATTATTATTATTTTTATTTTCTTTGGTATGATATAAAAATAGTGACTTCTCAAATATTTTGGTTTTCTTTTCAGAGAGTCTTTGGCCTTCGTCTCATACTTGGTGATAACGCATTATCATTAGCCTCCTTGGAATCGACGAAAAACATCGAAGATGCAGGAATGCTAAAGTTTCAGCATTAAGACTTCCTTTTATGTTGCAGATCAGATGTTCTGATAATATCCTAACACTGATTCAATACCAATTAACCTCTGACACACGGAGTTTGCCCGAAAAGAGGCTTCAAATTATTACTCATTAAAAGACTAGCTGGGAATGATAGTTTTTATCCCTTAAAATATATTTGTAATAATCTACGACAAATTGCTAGTTACGAACACAATCAAAATTTCACTGTTTTCCACATTACAGTGGTTCTTTGTGAAACGCATACATATGTTTGCATTTAAAATTCATTTTACGTTAATCTTATCTATATGTTCATTCACGGATCCCCTTAAGAATTAATTAATCAACCCTAAAATTCAACATTTTAGTAGTCTGCTTCATTCCATTATCGTTTGAATGACATCTCTAGCGAAATTCTCATGCAGTTTAGATTATTGCCATTCTTTATCTCAACCCTTGCTTGGATACAGTAATTTCTCCCGCATCTGCAGTAACAGAGCCAAGGCCCTGTCAGACAGGGTCAAAATCCAGAGAAGGATAAAAAAAAAACTCTACGAATATGAAACGGCAACTCCGTACCCTTACTACCCCTACCTTGTCAATATTGTAAAACCATGAAAACTAATTACGCTTATAAACAACAACCATCACACTTTAAAAGAACACTTGGGGTAAAATTTGTAACAAAATCTACCGTACAGATACACTGAACAAAAAAGCAAACCCCTTTCTCTCGAAAACAACACACAATACAGCAGGTTTGCTGTAGGCTACGTACAGCACACTACTACCGAATAAAACGGGTATCACTTTGTGTTCTTTATTTTGCCTAAACACATGAAAAATACTGAATAGCATTTAAAATACAATGTAAAACAAGGAACAAACCTCTCTCTCTCTCTCTCTCTCTCTCTCTCTCTCTCTCTCTCTCTCTCTCTCTCTCTCTCTCTCTCTCTCTCTCTCTCTCTCTCGTACGCAACATATGATACAATAGGCTTACTGTGCATCCGGCACACTACCATATAACATGGGTATCACTTTCTTTTCCATATTTTGCATAACACATGAAAAATATTACTCAAAAATAAAAGAAAATTTTCCTCTCTCACTTACCTGTGAGCTCAGAATAAAGTACTTATGACAGGTGGACTTTGCACAGCACCGCACAGTAAAGTAACAATACCTGCAATGCTGCAGGCACTGCAACAAAAGCCAAGTGATGCCCTGAAAGCATCGCATATGCAAACACTCACGAACCATTAAAGAAAGTGATTGATCATGCAGGACTAGAAAAAGAAGGAAAATGCTCCTTGTTACTGAGTGCATGGACACTTTCTGGATGTGGCCAATTAGAGGAAGCTATGTTTATGAAGCATATGTCTATCAGCCATTTAAAAAACAAAAATTCACAATTAAGCGTTATGGCATATACATTTCTGCCAATGGCAGGAATGGCTTACAATAAACAAGTGGTTGCCCACCCACACACCTGCAATATGCTATTGAATTTATGACATATCTATACCTGCTAATTAAAATCAATAAACAAAGTGATTTTTGATGACGTGCCAGGTGTCTTCTTACTTTTAAGCCAATAGTTGTGGAAGCTCTCAAGAAGTCAAACACCCACCTACCCTTCCCCACCCATCCCACACTGCCTCCCCCCCAAAACCCGGGAAACTCCCTCCCAGCTTCCCATCCTCCTGTAACCCAATCTCTGTGTGCTCATGCCTGTGAGCAGCGTTACCAACCCTTCTCTCTGCCCACACAGTAGTGCTAACAGCTACCCTCCCATCTCACCTGAGCACACTACCACACCCCACTCAAGGACCTATATCCTGGCTTCCCATCGCTCCAATAATCCTTCTCAGCCTCTATATGCCTGTAAACAGTGTTACCAACATTTCTTTTTGACCACACATCATTGCCATCCATCGGAGTGCAGTTTTTATATTTATGAAATGTATATATATTACAGTTATATCTTGAACGCCGGGGTGCAGGCTGCAGAAAAGGTGAATGCGTATAATCGAGGGACTACTGTAATTGCTTGACTTATCTCTATGTGATTACTATAGATTCAGGTAACACATAAAAATACTAATTATCTTTTCAATTCCTTTGAAGATAAGTAAAATGAACAAAAATGAGTTAATTTATGCTCTGAAATGCTGCATTCCAGGTACTTGATATCTACTTTAGTTACTGCTTAACCTGAAAGAGCAAAATGAGGTTTCTAGTTATTCTATTTTTAATAAATTTTTGTTGTAATATATTCAAAAATACTGATTGTTTAAGGTACGCAATGTCTCTTTCTTTGTTTAGAAGACTGAAGTTGTAAAGGCTGTCTTTCACTATGAGTGGTAAAAAGTGCGAAAATAATATAGTAATCTAGTAATCCAAAGTACATACGGAACTGGCAATTTGAACAAGACAAAATTTAATAACTCTTATTACAACAAGGTGGATGGGAAATCCACTCCAGTTCTATTTCAGAGAATACCAGATTTGGATGACAGTAGTCCTCCCGTCCATCACGAACCAACTTTGATGAACACGAAGTAAAGATACAAGAATGTTTTGCCATAGATACGACACTAAATATTCATTGATGCTAACAAAAGAGCATCAACTGGAGTAAATTAACCAGTGAATAGTACTATCTATTTTTGTCATTATCAATTCCTTCACTGAAATATTTTGTTACAAAGGAGACCCACACTGACATGAAAGGCTGAAAGCAACAGTGTATATGGTCACAGGTGTTTGCCATTGTAGGAGGCATGATATCTCTTCCTGACCCTCATAAGATGAACAGTTTTTGGTATATAACTATAACAATTATAATTATCAAATAGAACTTATGCTCAGTCCCATTAATTCTATATAGCACTTGTTCCTCTGTAGGAAGGGGGTGAAGCAAATATCTAAAGAACACCTATGAATGGCATCTCTTGAACTGCAGGACCCGCATGCCAGCACACTCTGTCATTTAGCTCTGGAAAGTAAAATGAATGAAACGAATGGTAAAAGTATATTATACAATTGAGGTCATGTTTGAAAATGAGAAGCAGCTGATTGGTGGTTTTTCAATGTTGTGCTGCTGATTGGTCGAACTGTCTCCGAAAAAAGCTGACAGGGGAGGTGAATGTTTGCACTGGTCGGCTGTGTAGATGGGTTTTCATGGGGGAGGGATGGTTTAGAGCTAGACGTCCTCTGAAAAGTCATGGGGAGGACAAGATGCTCCCGAGAGACAATGAAGGAAGCAAAGGGGCGCGTCTTAACGCGTTGATGTCGCATGTGCAGCACTCTGTTGAATCTTAGGTGATAACGGTCGGATCTAAGGTCAGTAATTTCCATGGCTTTTACTCTTCACTGATCGTTCGAGGGGTGTTGCAGGCATGGTTGCAGTTTTTATTTTTGACTCCATTTGTATGTGGCATGGGAGGCACTTTGTAAGGCGAAAAGTCGTTATAACGATAAAAGAGGTAGCGCCACCCCATTTCAGGTACTGGAATTCGAAAGCGAAGCATTTCTTCTTAAAATCTCAGTTTAGGGATTTAAGTTCTCGTGCAGGAAGAAGTTGGCAATTATGTGTTTCCTGTAACAAGTCTTTTGGGTCAATCGGACGGTCCGATTTATGTGCCCCAGACTCATCTGTCGCTCACTGACTGCAACTGCCGGAAGCGATTGCAACCTGTGAAGTTAAAATCTACTTTATGATACTCATTCCTATTTTATTTGAAGCTCAGTACTTTATGTTCATCATAACATGTTTTATATATAAAAAATTAAAAAGGCGAGTTCAGATTAATCGTGAACAAATATATCTAGACTATCCTGAAGGAAAATTTATGCCAATTTAATCAATATACATATGGGAAATTTGTTTATGTCAAGAGAAACTACGATTTTTTTTTTACTGATATAATCGGAAGTAGCAAGTATGATTAATTTACCAGCTCGTCTTTCAGAAAGTCATAATTATTATTATTATTATTATTATTATTATTATTATTATTATTATTATTATTATTATTATTATTATTATTATTATTATTATTATTATTATTATTCAGAAGATGAACCCTACTCACATGGGACAAGCCCACAGGGGCCATTGACTTGAAATTCAAGCTTCTAAAGAATTTGATGCTCATTAGGAAGTAAGAGAAGGTAAAGGGAAATACAGAAAGAGGAGACTTCACTTATTAAAAAGAAAAAAATTAAATCAATAAATGGATGAAAAAGTATTAAAATGCAAGGAGAATAGCATTAGTGTAGTAATGCATTGCGTCTTCTCTTGAACTTTTGAAGTTCCAATTGAACGATATCCTCAGAGAGACTGTTCCACAGTCGAAGGTGTGAGGAGGTTGCTCTTGGCAGGAAAAGGGGATCAGGGATCAATTGTGAATGTGAAAGATCTCTATTAAAATACTACTTATGAAAAAGTGACAAACAAGAGACCATCCGTCGATGGTCCAAGTCATAACTGCTAATATTAGGAAACAGAAACCTACCTCCACGAACCACTCTACCTAAAAGAGACAAACAAATCTCCGGCAGAAGCAGACAGCCACACCGGAGGACAGTATTCTCGTAAAGGAAGCACAAATGGCCTAAAACGGTTGCATTGATTTTATCACTTTTATAAATATATGAGGCCTTACGAACAATACCTAACTATCGTTCGACATTTGCTAAAACTTTCATTAGATGTTTCTCAAAAGCAAGACGTGAGCCAAAAGTTACACCTAGAATAGTTAAAGCTTCAGACGCATTCAGCAAAGTCCCACCCACCTGGAGGGGAGGATGGGGTGGAGCTGACAGACAAAAATTTAATAGAGAAAGGAGGTAAGGAAAAAAAATATGTAAAATTGAATTTTCATCAAAATTATAACACAGGCGACGAAATGAAGTGAAGAATGACATATGCAACATATTAATGAAATTTAAAAAAGACAGGAAAAAGAGGAAAGAAGCAGCACTATCTTAAATAGCAGATAAAAAGAAGTTAGGTAAATAAATGAAAACATGGAATGATAAGTAAATGAACGAAACTAAAAAGACATTTGATGGAGTTTATTCTAGGACAAAATCAAAGGAAAGTTTAAGCTATCGGCGAATGCTATTCTAAAAGCCACGCAACCTCTACAAGTTGAGAAATTATTACTCTAACATGATGTTATTGTGTTATTATTGTGTGTGGACAAGTTGTTGTTCACGTTTGACAAAGGAGTTACAGGGATTATTTACTGAAGGATCGTTTCCAAATGGTTAATGATTGCCTTGAATCTTAAACGCGTTGCTAATTGCAAAAGGAACAATATCTTATGAATGATTTATCTTTTTTCTTTTCAAGCAATTTCTTTCATGTTGCATTTGCCCTCCCACAAATCAACCAATTTTCTTAATTCCGTAGTAGCGGCCTTTACGAATTATGGATCCGTATATATCCTTCCATAAGCTTTTATCCTTTCAGTGAATGTTGCACTAAGAAATGACCTTGTCCGCGCACATCCCTCCGAGGGACGATAGGTTTTTATTTAGATATTCAGTTTGTGTTGTTCTTTAATCTGGAGTTATAACTGACTTCACATAGTTTAACGAAGCATAGAACTGATTACATTAAAGGATTCATGGAGCTATCTTGCAAATATATGAAAAAATTCATATTTCATTCTTGATAAGGGAAACAGTTTCATTTTTAACTTTGGTTCGAGGATATCCTATTATCTTTCTCCACATTTAGACATTACTAAAAGTTTGAACATCTTTCAAATTATCGCAGGTCGAACATGACCAAAATAATTGAGTTACATAAAAAGCTCAGAAATCAAGAAATTAGAATAGTGTTAAAAGTTATACTGAGACTGTTGAAATAAACATAATGCATCTCTGAGAAGGAAAAAGGGGTCGTGAGTATTTGTTATAAAGCTCTACAAGATAAATATAATCAGTCGGCTAATTAAAGAAGGTGAAAGAAGTAATGTTAATAAAACATCCTAGTGACATAACAGAAAAAAGTGGACTAAAATTAGGAAATGTCGGTAATGAATTTGAGTCAATAAGCTACATTGCTTCATAAAACTCCTTATGATGTGGAAAATGCATTTATCAAAATATCTACCTTTTTAGAAGCTCTGTTTTGACACATGATATCGGTAATGTTCTCAAGTTTACCATACTAACAGCCTCATATTCTCAAGTGTACCATATTATCAGCCTCATAATCATTTCATACAGAAGGATAATTTGAAAATCAAAATTTTTTCACCTTTGTGTTTCTCCATTACGAATGCTTTGCCAAAGGTAATGGAGATATGATATCAGTTGTGTGAAAGTCGGGAGGAAATGACACTCTCCACTCTAAAGGTGAATTAAAAGGACTGTGATGCTACCAGTGACTGACTTCATGCATAAACACGAGGCTTCCATCATCATCATTTTGGGTTGGGAGATTTCACTGATTTTTTGTGTAACTTTTTTTTTTTTGCTGAAGTCCGCTTCTACAACCGCAGTTTGAGTGTATTGTCACTAAATAGTGAAAAGTTACTAAGGCACAAATGAATACCAATTTCGCACTGGAAAGGGTTGAGATAAAGGGAGACTTGATGGAATGGGGAACAGACAACGTTTAGCTGATCCCATAGCCCTACGCAGACAACAGCATTTCAATTACGATATTAGGTTGTCTGCAGAAGGATGGCTGGTGTTAAAGAAATAAAAAAACAAAAAGTTAGATAAAAACGTGAGGGAGAGAGGGTAGAAGCAGCACATGGATAAGAAAAGAAATAGATGCAAGAAAGGCTACAGAGCGACAGAAAATTGCAATGAATATGAAAAAGAAAGAAAGAAAGGCGTTCCTTAGGCGAAAGCTCCTTTAAACTAAAAGAAAAATACAGTCAACAAAGCTTGCAATGACAATAGGAGCAGAGAGAGAGAGAGAGAGAGAGAGAGAGAGAGAGAGGAGAACTAGCTGGAAATACCAAAGACCATAAATAATTAACATGACAACAGTTGCTAAAGGATTATTTAAGATGCGAACTCATACCCAAATAAGAGTAATAGAAGGGAACTTTTCAGAGCAAAACCGATATCCAAATTAAAATCTGAAATTAAGCAAAAGTCAGAAGAACAATGAAATATGATCGGAACTCAGAGATTTGGTATAAAAAATAATGAAACGAATAAGCAAAAAAATAACTCGTATACGAAGTTGCCGGGAGATTCCTTCTGCTGCTGCTTCATAATCTTTGTAATTTGTTGACATGATGACAGTCTCCTTTCAAGGACTATGATTGCTGACGCTGGGGAGAAATAATCACCACGGAAAATGTTAATTTTGTCGAAGGAAAGCTGCTTAAAGGTTTCCCTCTGATTGTAATCCTTTAAGTTCCAGTTTTTAAGTCACTGGTTTGGAGACTGATTTCTTATCAGACTGAATCTACAATTTTATTAACGATGTGAACACGTTAAGGATCTGTTGTTATAAGTCCTAACGATATTCATCTACATATCTTGTCTTTTTTCGCCTTCCGTTTTTACAGGCCAAGTTTAGCGCTTAGCTTCGCAATAAGAATTATGTAAGTCTAAACTTGATAACTCTGGAAGTGAATCATTTTTCCGTTTACACAGTAAATGGCCAAGTTGAATTTCTCTCAGATTCGTACGATTTATGACTATAAACCAGCCATTTTCTTGAATGGTGGTTTATTAAAGTGGTATTCAGGAGACTTAACAAAATTAATCGTGCAAGAATCCTTCACAATAGACGTGAATCTACATTTGGTGAATAAAATCCTAGACGGTGTTCTTGTATTACAAAAGTCAAGATAAAAAATGTTCTGCCTTCAATTTTAAACACAAATAGCTATTTACTCAATAAATGAACATCTAAAATTGTAGACGCTAACACCGGAGAAGAAGGTAGGTGATTTCCTAGTGGGCCAACAAGCGAGCTCCACATCTCATTGTTTGACTGCCTGTCCTGCAGTTGCTCCTGCCTCCATCCCTTTAGACGCCGCATAGGTGCTTACAACAATGGGCTCTATCCTCATCTTCTGAATTTGACGGACTGATATAATAATAATTATCTGGTGTCACGAGTTGTGCAAAAAAACAACAAACATTTGTTTTTATAAATACCGAAATACTACAAATTCTGGGACACCCTTTTAGGCAGAGATTGCTTTACTTAAAAGTGCATATCGAAACAATATTTCCATATGACTGAAACACTTATAAGCTCTTTAGTACTACAGAAGCCACTCTTGAGAATGGCACAAAAAACTTTTGATATCCTATGTAAAGCAGAATTAGGAGTCTTTCCATCACATACGGGGCGTCAAGTATTATGGCAGCAGTATCTGCTAAGGCTGAAGCGTCTGAATCAGCCACCAATCTCGTCAAGTGATTCTCTTTAATTACTTTTCTTGTCTCTTTGGCGGGATCCACTAAGATAAAAACAGACATTCGTCTCTGATGACGTTGATTTAGGACAAAGGTTTAACACCAACTGATCTGTTACTTGGAGTCACAGGTTTACGGTCTGCCCCCGAAAATAAGGTTCAGCACGGATGTGAAAAACTCATCTACTAATTGAAAAAGGGAAAGCCTGCCGAAACAAAAATAATGACAAAAAATATATATCGGACTAACGAGAAACAAAACTCAAGAGTTGATCTCCGCCAACCAACAACGAATACACCAACTCCTAAATCTAAAAGTGGTACACATATAATACAAAAACATAGGGATCTATATCTTTTATAACGAGGAAAAGTTCCGATAGCAACAAAGATAATAATATCCAGAAGTCACATGTTGATCATCAGCAAATCACAGCCTCTTCCAGACTGTTCCTCTCTTTCCTACTGCTGACCTTATGTGACATTGGCACTGCGTCATAAGAAGTCGTGTTCTCTATGAACCTCATCATGAATCACCGGAAATTTCTGAAAACAATAAAAAAAAAAACATAACCTGAATATGGCTTTACTAAATATCCTTACGTTCTTTTCGTAAACGAATTTACCGGTTTAATAAACCTGAAGATCAACAAACTCTTGAAATTTCCAAACGTGTTTTCTGTAAAACAGACGTATGAAGAATTTAAAAACGAAAGCACATAAAGAGGAAGAGAGAATGCGGACGGCAATTAAAAACAATTGAATGAGTTTCGCAAAGCCATCTACGTTCGATCTCTCTAAATAAAAAAAAAAAACGTTTTAAAATATAAAAAAAAGGGAGAATGCAGAGAAAATGTGCGGGTTAGATTCGAGTCAAAGAGACGCGATGACGCCTCAATTAATCATTTAGATTCCATTTACTCGGACATCAATTGAATCTCAATGATATTGGCTCTTAAATTAGCCCCTTGGTTCTCGCGGAATGCGAAATATGCACCGACTGCCTTCACGTTCTGGATATTAACGAAAGAGAGCAATGAAACAAGTAAATGAGATGGAATACAAGAGAGGAAGTCTGCAAGACTCACTGGAACAAAGAGAAAAGAAATTGTTTGATAGATAGATAGATAGATAGACAGATAGATAGATAGAAATCTTCTATACGAATTTCCAAACTGTTTAATTTTCAATTTCAACATCATTTATGCGATCTTTTACCCATACCTCTTCCACACATCCTCTCCTAGAACCAATACTCAGTCAAGAGTCAACTTCCTCCTCTTTTCCCCTTTCCCCTCCCTCCCCCCTCCACCATCTCACACCCTTTTTGCTTCCAATCGGCTGCCCGAAAGAACTGGACACAACCTGAGTTGAAGCCGAATATCTGTTACCCGGGTGTTAAACAGAATTTGAGCTGGCTTAATAGACAGATGTATCAACTTTCTTTTTAAGCATTTTGCATTACCTATAGTTTTCCCTTAAAAGAGATATAGAAACTCTTCACTATCCCCCATATGAAGGCTGAATATGTGTGCCCATGTAAGAAAATAATCTTTCATATTTTTCATAGAAAAACTTACTTAAAATTTGAACTGTGATCGTTTGCGTTTTCAGTAGCTGCTAGGAATTCTTAACCAAGATGATAATAGTAAATATGTAAAATTAAACTAGAATGTTTTTTGACCAAGCAGTAAAGGGCTAAGGTACGGCTAAGTGAATATTCATAAGCGTGCAGACCTTAACGAACTGAATTAAGTTTTGGGATGTATAGTTGAAGTAGAACGGCCTATGATGAAGGTCTGACATCATTTAAATGGAATAAGGCCATCCATTCGCTTTTCTACAACATATTTCTCCAATAAAGACCTGTCACTTATGTATATGTTAAAATATTGACATAACAATATCAACAAATTCTTTTCTAGGTAAGCTCTTAGCCAAAAGGACCCTTGTAATTTGATATCAGCTGATGACAGTAAGGTGGAATTGTACGTCAGAGTTGAATAACAAGAGTAAAATATAGTGTTGAGGCATTTAACTTATATAAAAAGCATACAATAGCTGTATAAGTAATAAAAGTATACTGCTAATGCTCCAGTATTATTGGAGAGTGACCTTGGCATGTAAGTTAGGTATGTAAGAAGGTTAAAGATTCTTTTTTCTATGGACAAGGAGGAAAGTGAAACAAAAAAATGATAGAAAATTTCATTTTAAGACGAGAAAGAGGAACGAAAATGCAGGGAGGCGTTCAAGTGCCATAGGAAAGGTGAGAAATCCATCGTTAGTGTGAGGGAAGCATATTGTTGAGGAGCTCAGATGCTGTCACTCTCTAAATCGTTAAGATTATCCTTATCCTAAGTAACCCTAATAATAGGGCTAAGACACAGAAGTGGAAGAGGCATAAGACGAGTATATAAAATTCAAAGATTGAATCACAGACTCAGCAAGAAGCATTTGCAAAATGTACCCAAGACTTCCCATTTTTTTAAATTTCACCTTTTGCATATATGTATATATATATATATATATATATATATATTTTTATAATTTCACCTTTTGCATATATGTATATAAAACCATTTTTATTCTCCATTTGCATTAAAGTTTGACAGTTCTAATCAGTTTGCTTTTCTGTCGATTCTCAGATCTACACTAAACATTTTCTGAGATGCCCATTCCCTAACTCCACTCTGTACATCCCAAAACTCATTTCAGTGTGTTAAGTTCTGCACACTTATATTCATTTGGCCTTACCTTAGCCCTTTATTGCCTGGTAAAAAAAAGTCTAATACATTATCTCGGAATGCAATGCGTGTCTTAAACGCTAGTATCAATCCCACAGTTGGAGGCAAACCTACCAGTCATGTCCAATCAATAAGGACACAGAGCTGAGGTGCAAGCTGATCCAGGGGAAAACATCAAAAGTGAGAATTGCCAAATAAGTAATCATTACCTGATTTTGTCCAAACAAAAAGTACTGCAACGTTGGTTATCCAACTATGCTTAATTCAGGCATTGCCGAATTTCTTGGCGCACGTTGCAGAGCTACAACAGCATCATCAGGAGGAGAATCTTGTTGAAAACACAAAAACTCGCCACGCCTTGGGATGAGGAAAGAGGAGTCAGAAGACAAAAGAACTTAAGGAAAAGGAAAAAGGGTGCGTAGAATAAGCCTTTGTTATAAAACATTTGAGAAGCTTGTGAGAAAAGAGGAACGGCTGCTTGTGTGCAGAAAATGGAGTGTCCTGAGGATTATGATACAGACTAGTTTGTTGAGCAGGTTCAAAATATCTTATTACACGTTTACTGTAAAACTGCGTTAGAAAAGGTGTTTCAAGTCAACATACTGTAGCTATGTAATATCTTTATGGATGAGAAAATAAAAAAAAAATCTGTACAGGAATGAAGTGTAAGCATATATGAATTTTAGTCACTTTGACACTAGAGAATTTTTTTCACTTTCACAAATGGCGTTTAATATCCAATTCACTACACCTCGGGAATAACTTACACCCAAGGGGAAGCATAACTGACTTCGACCTGTTGATGGCCAATCGTTGTTTCTAAACCAAGCAGCGGTTCGAAACCTGACGTTGACGATGCACTTATCAATTACAGTTCCCCTTGGGTCTAAGTTATTCCCGAATATGGTGAACTGGATATTAACGATATTCATGGCGTAATATTTGTTGATATATATATATATATATATATATATATATATATATATATATATATATAATATATATAATATAAATTTTCAGTTGTCAACTTAACAACCTTCTTAACGTTTTGTACTAAGGCACACTCTTCCCAATTTTGACTAAAGCCGTTACATAAAAAAAAAAAACTTAATATTTAGGACTCGATAACCAGCTATAATATAACATTACATTAGTAACTAATGATGGCAAAGGACAGTGAGGTAGTATGATACAAATTATATATATATATATATATATATATATATATATATATATATATATATATATATATATATATATATATATATATATATATATATATATATATAATAAACATTTATTTAAAAAAATTACTAACTGAATAACAGCTGACACAAGTAACAGGTCACCGCAGCGAGAACTGAATACCCCTTGGCAATTGAATGCTGCCGCAGCTCTAAAAATGGAGGACAGTTGCTAATTCCAATATTTAACTCCTCGAGAGGTCTTATAAAAGGAGTTACAGTTGCGGTAGCAGCAGCAAGGGTCCAAGGAGATGAAAATGAAGATCCTTTAAAGGCTGATATCCTCTCCCGAGTTTGTCATGAGTCAATCGTAGATGAACTGATGTTCAAATCGTCCAGTTCAGGAACGAAGGTAGTACTGGGAATGCGATGAAACCGTGGCTGCACCTCGACGCCAAAAGCCTATGCATTAGCAGATGAAGAATGGTAAAAGGGAGAGACAGCAGAGATGTGTAGAAAACTCCACAAGCAGGTGGTGGTGGTGAGTAAAGGAAGACACTGCAAACACACCATTGCAGCGATCCCGGGGGAATTTGCTACCCTCAGTAGATAAATTCCTCTCAGAGGTAATCTTTATCCTCTTTAGCATTCAGAGGATCACTGACTCGGCGAACTTATGCTGGTTCCGAAAGTCTCTGCCTCCACGTCACCATGTAAAGGAAAAAGTCTAGTCCAGTCATTTTAGTCATATTTTAGTGAAATAAATGAAAAAAATCATAACAAGCTAAAATTTTGCACATGACTTCTTTAGACACTTAGAAATAACATATCAAAAGTCCCCATTGATCCACCTTGAGCTTTGTCCGCCATCTTGGAAAATGGCCGCCAAATTTCCTTTTTTGCTTTTTTTCATGAAAACGGTTAGTCTGACGAAAATGACTATTCAGTACATTATTAAAGCTCACCAAATTCTCTACAAAAGAGGTTTCATGCATATGTAAGTTTTTACAAGTGATAGTTTGCAAGCTATATCAAGATTTTTTTGAGCACAATATTTTAAATTTGTACATTTTTCCACACCACCCATGAGGTAAAGTACGTAGGCACGTTTTTTTTTAATGTGTTTCCCCAAGTTAAGGCTCAATCCATAACTATCTCTGAAGGGAGGTTTGGTTTCCTTTAGGCATTTGCAAGTAGTCAGTTAATCCACAACTATCTTGATACTCTCCTTGTCACATATACAATTTCTTACACTAAATCTGTGATCTTAACGATTTCCTTGGACGCTCTAGCGGCTCCACTGAAGTAGAAGTAGATGGTAAAACACTTGATTTTGCCGTACCTGAATTATTGACTGGTTCTTCACAGCTAATTTCCTGTTGGTTTGCATGACATATTTCTTCTGGTTCAACAGATTCTTCATGATCTTCATTGTCACTTTCATCAGTATCACGTGAGGGAGTCTCCAGTTCATCCATTAGTTCTTCCTCGGATTGGATTATAGAGTTTGAGCAAGAAACCCCTCGACAACATACACATACGATGGAACATTTTAGACCCCCTTTTACACAGCTGCAGTTCCGTACACAGTTCTTTGTGCATGTGCACGATATCAAATGTAGCAACTTCTCAGGTGCGGGTGGTAATTCTGTGGTGACAGGAACCAAGCCATCAGTGCCTTTTATCCATCCCCACTGCTCAGGGGGTAGTGGATTGCTCTGCCATAGTTGAACCTGATGGTACACACGAAGAAAATGTTGTTTTGATGCTTCTGCTGTTGGGGGAAGTCTTTCAGGTTTTACTTGCCTTTTACAACGTACTGTTGCTCTCCTAAAGCACTTCAATCGAAATGAATTTAGCTCAAATTCTTCATCAGGACCTCCATATAGGGCAATAAGTAACTTCTCTCCTGCATCAGCCACTGATTTCTGTGTTGATGTCTTGCTATTAAATACATCTACATGCTTTCTTAGTCTTTCTTTGTTCTGTAAAAGTCTGAATAGTTTAAGCTTCCCTTGTCCGAAGAGAGACGAAACTGTGTCACACCCACTGGCAGCATGAATGAAAAGAATGTAATCCTTTAGTGAACCAAGTGAAGCTTGTAGATCAGAAGAATTGTAGTGTCGGGCAGGCACTTTTCCACGACCAGGTTTCAAGAAAGTAATATTTCTGCTTTCTGGTGTCAGTGCAGTCAGAAGTATAAGAAGGTCAACATCTTCTCCAACAACAGCGATGGTGCTCTCAGAGTTCAAACACTCTCGTATAGCTGTCTGTATAATTAATAAATCTGCATCATCAGGTGCTTGTTTCACCGAGATACCATTTTCAGCTAGTTTTCTGGACAACTGGCTGATAAATCGAGATTTGTTATGCTCATTTGATAGGAATTTTTCTTGACTAATGCATACTTTGGTGTTGGGGTAAAAAATCGTATCAGTAGTTTGCAATGTGCGTGATCTGCGTTGTCTCTCTGCATACTTTGTACTAGATTTTGAGTCACCGTATCCATCAAACACAATGACTGCCTTTGTGTGGTAATACTGTTTGATGTATGGGATGTATGCCTCATAGACCTCATCATAAGTGAGTCCTTGAATGTGTGATGGCCACACAACACGATGAAGTAGAAAACCTCCATCTACAATGAAAACTGCTTCATCCAGATACTGAAATGTACTAGTACTCTTATCATTGAACACACTATACATTGCAGCTTTGTTGGTCTTTCTCATGCCCTGTTCAGTAAATAATGCAGGTGGCATTGGGGCAAGCTCGTACTGAAAATAATCTTGCAGATCAGCAGTACTAGTGTCTAATGTATGTATTATTCTTTGAAACAGAAGAGTTGTATCAACAGGAACAATATCTTCTCGTATTGTGACACTTGAGTTTATTGTTGCCAGAGGTAACACACGGTTCTTGCGCTTCAATTTTACCTCACCGAAAGCTTGTCCAGTTATGGCATTCATAGACTCAATCCAATTTCATAGCTTTTGTAGCAGTTTATTTTATTATCACCAGTTATCCCAGTTGCAAGTGACATAATCTCCTTATTGTCTGAAAAGGGTGGATGAGACAGAAACCACTGCAAAATCTTTTCTGTATCTTCATTATCTCTCACAATCCTTGAAGGTCGTAGTTCAATGTGCTGTTCACTATACGAACTTCTCAATCCACAAAACTCCTCAACTTTGGTGCACATTTCACATGTATCTGGCATGCCAAGAATCCACCGACTCAATACACTATCGGTTATCCCTCGCCCATGTGTCAGCCCTCCTGAGGTCTTCATGGTCCTCATTAGCGTTTGTTCAACAGTAAGATCTGACCATAGACCAGCCCAATTCTTGTTTGAGCGCCTGATTGTAAAAAATCCTTTCTTTGTAAACTTGACAAAATCTTCATCAGGCATATGCTGGTGTAAATCATGCATATCTCGCAAGTATAGGTGGCATGATTTTGCATAAGCTAAGTGACCAGCTGCATGAAAGTAAGGTATAAACTCTTGAACACACAGTAGTTGTAATTCCCAATTTCCTAGTCTTTCAGCCTCTATATAGTGTAGCATCACAGTCACCATCTGGAAATATTGTATCCAAAGCATTGCTGTTTTGCCCCTTAAGGCAACTTCTTGCACATGAGTGTTAAATTTCTTTACAATGCTATTTATGATAGCCGATTCCTTTACTGATGTTGCAGTCAATGTTTTGTTATCATACTGCTGAAGCATGGACTGAACCTCTTGTTTATCCTCATCAGAAATGGTTGCACCATCTAAAAGAAGCTGGCCCAATGCAGCATATGTTAACAGATGTGCTCGAAGGGCTCTGGCAAAGCTGTGTCCTGTCATCATTTTGTCTGTAGATTTAGGTGCATAAACTGTCTCCCACACTTCTTTTAATCCACTACCGGCCATGATGTACCCAATAGAACCCATAAATGACATTAAGAGATGAAAACCACCTAGTCGCACGAAAACATTACCTAAATTCAAACTGTTTTCAGTAGAGGACACAATCTCTCTTGCCTTCCAATATAGTGGCTGGTCAAAAGTAACACATGTCACACTCTTACTCGCTTTTCTACATGAATCAGATGCAAAATGTAACACGCTGTTTATTGCATCAGAAGAGGTAGCCTTTAAATCAAGGAAAGGCAAGAAGCGAATGGACGTCGTATCAAAGTCCTCGCTATTATTGATAGCATCCATAAATCCATTCCAGTGTGGAATATCCTTAAATTTCATCCACTTCCCACTCAACCATAGCAAATGACAAGATGACGTTGTAATTTTTTCACTAGGATTTGATGTAAGTTTCTTTAGATCCTCAATTTCAATCCTTTTCAGTCCACTTTCACTATAACTTGTGAAGGGTTTCACTGTTATAGATGAACACGAAGAAATTTCTCTAGCAGATGGCATTTTTTCAGTCTTTCAATTACTTCTGGTTTGATCATTGAGCCTGCTGGTGTTACACATTCAATGCCTCCCATGCAGTGAAATGTGTGAAACCCATCTATTGTGTGCACATCAAAATCTGCATTATCAAAAACAAACTGCATGAAACTATCAGGCAAAATATTAGGAGGGTAGTTTTCATACAAGATGCTTCAAAGAGTTGTGCTTCATTATATCCAGTAGAGAATCCCAGTTTATGTAAAATATGTACCAGGAGTCTTGATCCAAATTTCCTGTGTACGTAAACAGCTACTCGAGTAGGATCGGAGAGACAAATGTTCTTGGACGGACTGCTTGTAGGATTGAATGAGCTATAGCAGAGCATACCCTGTGTTTGTTGTCTGTATCTCCCTTTCCTCCTTTTTCAATTATTTCATGTAATAAAACTTGAAGAGAATCAGGTATGTTGTTTTCAACATTATTAAAGAGTCCCTCAGGAGAAGGATAGTTGCTGGAGTCGTACACCTTTGACTTGATGTCCTCTTTAATAATAGCTGCTGCAGTTCTAACAATCCTCATTCGCTCTTCTTTCTCACTATGGAGTTTTTCATTATACCAAGAATTACATAGCAATTTATCTCCTGATTTGCGGAAACATACAATGGGAATCTTTCTTTGGAGGGTAGTTATGATAACATCATTTCCATACTTTTCTTGTAATTTGGTTTTCAGATAGCTTCCACTTGTCCTGCAAGATTGGTTCTGATGCATCACATCTAACAATTCCTGCAAAGTAAATTGACAGTCATCACTGTCTTCCATATATGAACAAACTTTCTCTAAGCCAGTTTCTATATCTTCATCATCGGGTCGTCCACGTTTACCTGACGGATTTAAGTGTTGCTTCGAAAAAAACTTGGAGCTACATGACCTATGGTATCTTGCTTCTTCTGCAACCAAACAATGAACACCAACTATAATTGCTTTTACTTTTTGGCCCAGTCATCATTACGATTGATGCATTTATCCAGCACATTTTTTCCAAAGTCTAAGGTCATTACTCTACTAACTACTGTACTTGCCGTCTATGGAGAGGTTTTTTTCTTTTCCTCTTTTTCACAGCACTCTTGAAAACAAAATATACACTTTTTCTTGAAATCAAACACAGTTTCTTTTGATCTAATTTTCTGTTTAATAGGTGACCCTGTTTCCTCCTGGTCAGTTGTATCTTTTTTATAAGCTGCTTTTATACTCTTTTCTCTAGTATAGTCTTTTCTGCATTTTATGTGTACTTGAATAGTTGATAAATTAACCCACTTTTGCCACTTATCATCTCCTCTTTTCTTACTTGCTTCAACAAGTGTCGACATACCTTTCTTAACACAAACATTTTCACTTTCTATTAAGCGTTCTTCGCAAAGTACACATAATTCACTTTGATCTGTGGTTCCTTCCATTTTTAAAGTATATTCTGAAATGAAAACAAAACAAAAAGGATAACCATTTAGAAAATACTATAGTGCAAAAAAAAAAAAAAAAAAAAAAAATAGCCAAGTATCAGATCAAAAAGTGAAAGTGAATAAATTCACATGGGCATGCTCACACAATTTAATATGGTTACAAAACCGAGAATATCATTAAAACTATCATTCATAGCAAAAATATGCATTGAACATCTTTTGTAGAAAATATTATGGTGAACAATAATGTATAAGGCAGTTATTTTCCTAAGATCAATGGTTTCCATGGAAATAGCGAAAAACTGAAATTTGGCGGCCATTTTCCAAGATGGCGGACGAAGCTCAGGGTGGACGGATGGGGACTTTTGATATATTATTTTTAATTGTCTGTAGAAAACATTCTCCAATTTTCAGCTTGTTATGAATTTTTTCATTTTTTTTTCTAATTTGACTGGACTATTTTACTTTCCCAACACTTTCAAAGCAGAACTTGAAAGTGCTGGTTTAAATCATAAACACACGGTTTCGTGTGCGCGTTGGTTACACAGGTTCGTTAACATTTCATTTGAAATGGAATATGCCTACCAAATTATACATCAAAAACTCATATAACCAAAGGATGAAAAGAGCTCGTGTACATTTCTTTTTAATATCCCTAGAGTAAAGAGCTCTTTCAGTCTAATAAATTTAAACAGAGTGAATAAAGAAAAGTACAAGTAAGAATTCTAAATCCTTTTGCTCTAACACTACCAGGTGCGTCGGATTATCTTTTCTTCTCTTTCTATTACTTTAGAAAATAAATAGCAAACCCAAAAACCAATAATATCTCTCCATCTTTCCAAGCCGACACCAAACAGCGCTACCGAATTTTTCTCCTTGCCTTGCATTCCTAAGAATAATTGTCCCTTATTAAATATATTAACAAAGATACTGAATTTATACATTCAATTTGGTCTTAAGTTATTTTTTGATCAAAAAATTTAAAACAAACCTTTTCAAGTTCAAAGTGAATGTATCCAAAATAAAGCAGTCATTTTGGATATTAAGTACACTTTGATACAACTTTTTATAATGGAAAATAAAAACCTCAGTTTCGGCTCTGTGTCTTTGAACACTTATCATGATTAACTGTAACAAACAGGGCTCTTATTAAGCAAGTATTTAAGAGCTCTTCGCGAACATTCCCGTCAACACGAATATTGAGTATTGACTTGTTATCCATATATGCCAGTGTGTCTGTTGACTTGGAAAACTTTCACTTTGCAGCTGTCAACGATCAGTATAGTTTAGATACTATTAATTCTTTCTGTCCTTATAATATATATATGTATGTATGTATGTATACATGTATATATATATATATATATATATATATATATATATATATATATATATATATATATATATATATATTTATATATATATATATATATAAGGACAGATAGAATTGAAAGCATATAAAATAAACTGATCATTGATAGTTGCAAAGTGAAAACTTTCCAAGTCAATAGACACAGTGGCATATACGGATAACAAATCAATACTCAGAGGATTCGTGTTGAAGGGAATGTTCGCGAAAGGCTCTTAAATACTTGTTTAATAAGAGCCCTGTTTGTTCCAGTTAATCAAAATAAGTGTTCAAAGATACAGAGCCGAAACTGAGGTTTTTAGTTTCCAATATAAAAAGTTGTATTAAAATGTACCTTTAATACAAATGAACATGAAATTTTATTAAAATATCATAGTTTTGTGACATTTTAATAAATTTTCATGAGTTTTTATATATAATAAATTTGGAATTTGCTACCTGTCAGCCAGGTATTGGAGTTTACTATGAATTCGGATTGACTGTTCAATCTCTAGGAAGATTTTACAGTCCTTACTCTAGCATAATTCTTGATTTATTTGCACAAGTTTTATCTTAAATGAAAATTATTTCATTGTTCGATTGCGTTCTACGCACGAGAAAGAATTAAGAATGTACGGTAATTCGTGATTTTACTAGTTTAGCTACGACCATGATAATGTTTGCATTAAGCCAAAGAAAACAGCCGAAAGGTAAATGCTTTGACTGCTGAATGACAAATTCTCAAAAGACTTGCTTTCAAATGCGTTAGGCGTATCCCCCGAAAGATATTTCGTTACATTCAAGGAACTAATAAATTTTAGTATCTAGTGTTCTTGTTTATCTGGTGAGTTTGGAAATGATAAGTTTTATATCAGCAAAAGTAAAATTGGTCCATTTATAACATACCATTCTATTTTATCTTTTTTTCCAGGAAGGAAAAGTTGATGCAGCGACGACAGAAATTGCATTCCAAGAGTTTCACGGGAAGGGACAAAATTCATTTCTATTTTCGCAAGAATTTTCACTGCTCTTGGCGTCGGCCGTTCTTGGGAGAGAAACTCAAGGGGCTTTCGGAGTTTTACTCATGCGCTAACTCCTGAGGCAAAAGTATGAAAAATAATTCAGGATTGACAGTTGCAAAAAAAAAAAAAAAAAAAAAAAAATGAAACTGTGACTGGTTTAAGTTACTAAGAATGGATCTCTCTCTCTCTCTCTCTCTCTCTCTCTCTCTCTCTCGTAAAGCAACCTGTTTCGGATCCATTTGCACAGGGATATCTTTACCTAACAAGTGACTTCAGAACATTTTTCAATTCAGCCTGTGATATGTGACAGGACTTTGAAATAAATATCACAAAACTCTTACTTTTGACTCTATTTTCGATTTCACGTGACTTAATGCTTCTCTGTACACGTTGTAATTATCATTCCATTTATCAGTAGTTTTCCATTTCGTTTGCCTATTATTATGCCTTATCATTCAGTCTTGTCATGGAATATATTTGGAATTTTGTAAGGACTGACGCAATAATTTCTTGCTCATTAAATATCCCAGTTCCTTCGTCCTTTACTTTTATATAGCAGTAGTCGAATTTCATCTATTTTCCCATTATCATTCATCAGCGCTAAATCTTCACCTTTACAACCTTGATAGAAAGCAATTTGCTTTGCCACAGTTAGGATTTCGTCCATCCAGCCATTCCTTAGTGACCTGCCACTGAAATGAAATATTACTTGTCTTAAAGCTGTAGTTTATCCATCTTAGTTGTAATGAACTCGTGAAAGTATGGGCAGATATTAAGCCTTTGCGATTGTAAGTGAACGATAAGTCCACTGACGCAATCCCCGTATGTAGCACGAAGCTTACGTAATCCTATAGAAAATTTCTTATAGTGCTTAAACTGTTGTAGCTCCAACTTTTAGATTCATATAAATTTAAATACCACCCAAAAAGTATTCCTCCTGCCTACCAGTATTAGGCGGCCTATTGCTCCTGTAGATGTCAGATCGGCGCCAGACACCACAAGAAACGACAATCCCGAACGAGAAACTCACAATAATGTCGGAGATTCTGCGATCTGCCCAGCGTCTAATCAGAATATTCGCCGAGAAATACCAGAGAATGACGTCGCACACCAGCCCCGCCGCTCAGCAAGGCTGCAACAGAGAGAGCATCAGCGATAGATTTTTGGCTTGCGAGGAAATCTCGCCAGCCAATCACCAGCGCGAATTTTTTCCTCAGCCAATCAGCGGACAGCTTAATTAGATCCCCCCTCCTGACGCTCTCGTATATAAGGAGCAAGACCCACATCGAACGTTTGAGTTTATTTATATAATATATTTATATGTATGTATTTGTGGGTGTGCATATATATGTATGTACGCTACGCATACGTATATATGTGTATATGCCCCTATGGATATATATCGCTCCATCATTACAAGACTGTCGTAACTCCAAAATCTTGATTTTTCAGGAGAAGCGTTTTAAAGTTTCAAAGTCCTATAACTTTAACAATTTTACCCAAAGCAACAAAACTTACTATCATAATTAGATAAATAGGGTTCCACTTGAGTGTTAAATGAACAAAAAGAATATATGTTCCTTTAAATTTACTTGAATGAGATTTTTGTTTTTATTTTTTGACTTACAACACTTTATCACCAAAAATTAAAAGTCTTAGTTGTTGTATTTCATTTTAGGTCTTTATATCAACAAAAAATACTGAGAATCTGTAACTTTCATTTTATTGTAAAGCCAATATACAATACAAAATTAATAGTATAATCAGTTCAGTAATAAAAAAAGTTCAAAAACTCATAAATTCTGATTGGACAAAAAAAAAAAAAAAAAAAAATAGAACATTAGATTCTGTTGGAATCTTGTTAAAAAATACAGACCAAGAACAAAAAATTAATTTTTTTTTCCTCTCAATAGATTCCAATTATATAAAGGAAAAATTCCCTTTAATTGAAGAACTATATTTAGGCAATGATACTATTAATAAGGTAGAGAGGTAGTTTACACAATAGGAACCGATTAAGCATCAAATTCTGTTACTCTTGTTATAAAAATCTAAATAGTGATGCGAGATCAAACTTTTTTCACACAATTCTTTTAGATCATTTGTCTTGTCTTCACTAATAATTAAAATAGAAAATCTGTAAGTTTCAATTCATTTTAAAGCCAATATTCCTTAGAAAATTAACAGTATAATCCATTCAATAACAAACAAAAGGTCAAAATAAACTCACAAAGGCTGATTAGAAAGAAAATAACAAATAAAACATTAGATTCTTTTGTTACCTTGTAACAAAATGCAAACAAAGAACAAGTTATTAGGCCAACTTACAAAACAATTGGTTCCAATTATAAAAAATGAACATTTAAAGATCAATCTTTAGCAAATAACACAATTAGAAAAGTTAAGAGGTTGATTACACCATTGGATCAGATTATGTATCAAATTCGGTTACTATCTTGTTATAAAATTCAGAATAGGTGCGCGGGATCAAGCCTTTTTTCAACATTTCTTTGAGGTCTTTTTTCTTTTGTTCACCGAGTGCAATTTTCTTGGAGTAACACTGCAGGAGGTCTTTTACAACCTTTGGTTTCTTGATCAACTGGAAATTGTAGAATTCATCACTGTATGAATATTTGATGGAAACTGAAGTTGTTTTTCGAACTTCATGACTTTGATTTCACTTAATCTTAATTCTTTAACATTAATCGGTCCCATTTGTGTAGGGAGACACTTCACATTCTTAAAATCATCGTACTGCATTTCACGAACACGGAACGGTTGCTCTTGTTTTCTCGCAGAGCGAAGTGCAGTAATAAGGGTTCCTGGAACGAATATGGGTCCCCTTTTCTCAGCCTCTTTATTTGCTTTTCAATAAGAGAATGTGCAGAATCACCTTCATTCTGAGTGTGGCCCTTGATTAGGAATTTATGAGTGATTGACGCAACAGGCAAATTAGTCACAGCATACAAATACAATGCCAGCATAAATCTATTCTTTTGCTGCCCAGCACAATTATCAGAATAAAAAATTATCTCAATGTCTTGTCCTTCATTCTTATCACATAGATTTTCTATGTAATTGAGGATGCAAGTGCCAATTTCATTCACTCCTCGCTGACCATTTTTTTCATCCCACACAAAACAGTCACAGGCATTCGTCTTCAGATCATAAACTGTGAAATTTAGGACATTTAATTTTGATTTATAGCAAAAGATGGACACGTCACCTTGTGGGAGTTGCATAACGGCTTGTAGATCATACACAGCTACTATAGCATTTCCTTCGGTCTTATCTTGCTGTTTTTCTTTTCTTGAAAGCTGCTTTTCAGATTGATGTATGTCATATTTTTCTTTCAAGTTATCTTTAGCTTCTCCTCTGCATTGTTAAACAGCACACACATCACACTGATCTTTCTTTGGAGTGAAGAAAGAAATATTGAACTCATTCACAAACACACTGTGGAACATCGCGTAGTTTGCATAGGGCTTATTGTTTTCTTTCGATTCTTTGACATAATCCCTGTGAATGTCTGCCAGGCTTCGAGACCCACAAATGAATGTCCTAGTTGTTTTTGCCCTTGTGTAGTGACTTTCGATTCTAGGAATCGAGTTGATGTGAGCTCTAATGCCTTCTTTAATTTGTGGATCAAGCGTAGGTTGCTTTCCATGTTTTCCTCTTCTATCTCCCTCAGGCATCACCTCTGCTACGTTGTTTTGTTTAGCTAATGCTGTTCTAATAACCCTATCATTTATATCTAGAGTATTCATGAAAAAAGTTTTGCAGACTCTTATTAATATACCATCCACTGGAAAGGAATAGGAAATGTTTCCCCTTGGTCCACGCTTTCTGTCTTCCCTTATATATCTGTAAGCTGGCTTTATAATATCGGTACATTTTATTATGTACTCTCTTTGAAGGTCGACATCCCCCAGGCTCCAGTATGATTAAAAAATTTGAACTCTTTGTTCATGAGAGATTTTATTGGTGCATTTTTTCCTGCAAATTTCTCTATAAGCAGGTTTGATTTTCCGTGCCTCTCACTGTTTTTTATTTTTTCCTGTTGTTTCATAAGTAAGTCCCATATTCCTCCGCATTTTATTAATATTCCGTTTCCACGCAGTCGGCTTCAGTTTTCTTTTCTTTGACTTTTTCGGGCTATCCAATTCACTGGCATTCATGTCCACGTTGTCACTCGAATCATATTCAGTATTAACATCTGGAACATAGTCTTTATCTAGATCAGAGTCATCACTGCAAGAAATGTCTTCATTTTTTTCATCTGATGAGTCACTTGATGATGAAGATGATCCACTGGAAGACGATCCACTGGAAGACGATCCACTGGAAGACGATCCACTGGAAGACGATCCAGCTGAAGATGAAAAACAACACTCATACAAATTTAATTCTTCCGAATTTAGTGGCTTAATTTCGACTTTCACAAGTTCGACTAACACAAATCTGTAGATTAAAGCTACTTTGACAACAGAGGCCTACATGGAAAATAATCAAGCACAACAGTACTCTGTCCACTACAGTACAGTAATGGCTAGGCTGTATTTTGAGGTGCACGAATTCGCGTCCCAGCACCGCCTGAATGCATTTTTCATCTGTTATTTTCAAATAATTAGTTGGAGGAGCTGAATTTGTTCTTTGTAATGCTATTTGCAAGAGTTTTTGTCCACGGGAAAGCATAGTTTATCATGAATAGATTCTGAAAAGCATTGTAGTAATTAAAAATCACTGTAATTTTTTGTCTATAAACCGACATTAATCATGTTACAACACGGCGAATTACGATTTTGTTAAAACTGTTTTCTGCAAGACAGCTGTAATTCATTATATAACATTTAGTTAGTAAATAAAAGATTGGTGGTTTTGTTGTTAAAGAGAGGCAAGTCATAATACATCAAATGTTTTCTCGGACTTTTTGTTCAGTAATGCCACATTTTGCTTTACCGTGCACCTTTCCATTCAAATTATTCTACAAAAAAGATGCAATTTGGGTTATCACGTCAAGTCACTTTCAAAGTAGTTAATACTTCACTGCAAGAAAGTCTTAACAACAAATAAAACACCACTAGTGAACTCTCACTTTAACTGAAAAAGAGTCGTAAAACCTGCTTACAACAGTCTCGCACAAAATTCAAATGATGCTTCCTCTATAACTACCAATGTAACACTGACTTACAACACTGTTTTCACAAACTGCACCGAGATTTTGATTTAGACTTAAAATCTTCCCAGCGCCATCTCTCGGCCAAAAATGCACTTAGACTTACGACTTTGTACCAAAAGACGCAGAATTAAATGGGCAATCTTATGAGCTATGTAACTCAAAACTTCAAATTTTTTGAGTTACGACAGTCTTGTAATGATGGACGATATATATATATATATATATATATATATATATATATATATATATATATATATATATATATATATATATATATATATATATATATATATATATATATATATATATATATATATATATATATATATATATATATATATATATATATATATATATATATATATATATATATATATATATATATATATATATATATATATATATATATATATATATATATATATATATATATATATATATTTATATATATATATATATATATATATATATATATATATATATATATATATATATATATATATATATATATATATATATATATATATATATATATATATATATATATACAAGTTTATTCTTATTTTTTTTATTTTTAACTTTCCCTCAAACACAAGTTCTCTTCCTTTTCCTTCTTAGGCCTCTCCCACTAAGCTGGGACTCACTGCTATAAAACTCTCTCTCTCTTACGGATGGGTACTGTAAGGTTCAAAGGGGTTGCAATCCTGCCTGCCACCCTCTTTATGTTTCACCAACTAACTGCCAAAAGCACTTTTTTTTCACAGATCGATCCACTTACGGACTGCTCCAGGAGTAAAACAGCACAAGACTGGCTTAATCTTAAACAACAACAACAACATTGAATGTCAGATCATTAGGCAATCAGTTTGTTGGAAACATAGAGCACTGTTATGTAGCGAACAAACATATAATTGTTAGAAAAGATGTTAGTTTGTGTTTAACATCTGACCTGGATCTTATCACAACACTCTGCATGCAAAACGGTTATTAACTTTCATCCATACAGATTATAGACAGTCACGCTCGAGATAGGTTACTTTTATTATTATTATTTTTTTTTTTTTTTTTTTTGGTCTATCACAGTCATCCTATTCGACTGGGTGATTTTTATAGTGTGTGGTTTCGGGTTGCATCCTGCCTCCTTAGGAGTCCATCACTTTTCTTAATATGTGCGCTATTTCTAGTAGCACACTTTTCTACATGAGTCCTGGAGCTACTTCGGCATCTAGTTTTTCCAGATTCCTTTTCAGAGATCTTGGGATCGTGCCTAGTGTTCCTATAATTATGGGTACAATTTCCACTGGCATATTCCATATCCTTCTTATTTCGAGTTTCAGGTTTTGACACTTATCAATTTTTTCTCTTTCTTTCTCATCTACTCTGGTGTCCCATGGTATTGCGACGTCAATGAGTGATACTTTCTTCTTGATTTTGTCAATCAACGTCACGTCTGGTCTATTGGCACGCATCACCCTATCTGTTCTGATACCATAGTCCCAGAGGATCTTTGCCTGATCGTTTTCTATCACTCCTTCAGGCTGGTGTTCGTACCACTTATGGCTGCAAGCTAGCTGGTGTTCTTGCACAGGCTCCAGTGGAGGGCTTTTGCTACTGAATCATGCCTCTTTTTGTAGTGGCTCTGTGCAAGCGCCGGACATTCACTTGCTATGTGGCTTATGGTTTCGTCTTTCATATTGCACTTCCAGCATATGGGTGAGATGTTATTTCCATCTATTGTTCTTTGGACATATCTGGTTCTTAGGGACAAATCTAGTGCCGCTGTTAGCATTCCTTCTGTTTCCTTCTTGAGTTCTCCCCTCTATGGCCATTGCCATGTTTCATCGTTGGCCAGTTCTTTTGTCTGTCTCATGCACTATCCATGCATTGATTTGTTGTGCCATTCCTCTGTTCTGTTTTTCATTCTCCTGTCTCTGTATATTTCTGGGTCTTTGTCTACTTTTATCAGTCCTTCTTCCTAAGCACTCCTTAGCCACTCATCTTCACTGGTTTTCAGATATTGCCCCAGTGCTCTGCTCTCGATGTTGACGCAGTAGTAGCCCTCTCCCCGCTTCCTTTCGTTTTATGCATAGTCTGTCTGTATTTGCTCTTGGGTGTAGTGCTTTGTGTATTGTCATGTGTTTTCTAGTTTTCAGGTCTATGCTGCGGAGTTCAACCTTCGTCCGCTCCACTACTCCTGTGCTGTATCTGATTACTGGCACTACCAATGTGTTTATGGATTGTGTCATGGCTACTACGAAGAGTAGTGGGGACAGCGAGTCGCCTTGAAAGATCCCTCTCCTGATGTTAACCTCTGCTAGTTTTATCCCAGACCATGCAAGTACTGTATTCCAGTTGCGCATTGTATTTTTAAGGAAGCTGATGGTGTTTTCCTCTGCCCCATCTATTTTCAGGCATTCTGTTAGCCACGTGTGTGGTATCACATCGAAAACTTTCTTGTAGTCAATGTTTAGGTTGATTCTCCTTTTCTTACTATTCTTCATTACCATTTTGTCTTTTAGGAGTTGGTCTTTTGTGCCCCTACACTTCCTTTTGCAGCCTTTCTGTTGGTGGGGGATGGTGTTTGTATCCTCTAGGTAGTTGTATAGCCTTTCACTGATGATACCTGTTAGTAACTTCCACATTATTGGTAGGCAGGTGATAGGCCTGTAGTTACTATATTTCCCTTGTTCTTGTCTTTCTGTACTAAGGATGTTCTCCTTGTGGTCATCCATTTGGGCGCATGGTGGTTTGTGATACAATGCTGGAGTTGTTCTGCTATTCGTGGGTGTAGGACCTTGAAGTTTTTGAGCCAGTATCCATGGACTTCATCGGGACCTTGGGCTTTCCAGATAGGCATTTTCTTTGGTTGGTGTCTGACTGTGTCTGTCGTGATCTCGGTGAATCTTTGTTTTATTCTCCCCATTATTATTATTATTATTATTATTATTATTATTATTATTATTATTATTATTATTATTATTATTATTATTATTATTATTCAAAAGATAAACCCTATTCATGTGGAACAAGCGTACAAAGGCCACTGACTTCAAATTCAGTATTCCAAAGAATATGGTGTTCATTTGAAAGAAATTACAGCAGATAATACAAAATGCATTACAGCTTCGCTTGAACTTTTGAGGTTCTAATTGCACAACATCTTCAAGGTTTACATGTGATGATAGTGTATACAAATAGTAGCAGGAAATGAAGTTAAGAGGTCATACGGATACCTAAAAATACGCATGTATACGGTGAAGGTCCCTGTAATTCCAGGACGAAAGCCAAGACCCCTGACTATGAGACCGATTGATCATTCTGGTCAAAAGTGTTCTGAAGATGAAAAAAAAAATCGAAAATGAACCGCAGGGGAAGATTGAGTGGTAAAGGAAGTTGACATACGAAAGGTTGAAGCATCTTAGATTTATGATGACAACCGATACGTCATTGCCACTTTCTAAAACGAAGTTGAAATTGAAAATAACAGATGCCACTTATATTGTCAATATCCATATAATTCATTGTGCCGTAGATGCTATGCTGACTTGGAACGAGGCAAAGACATCTTGAGCGGCAGAAGACACAGTTATAGAGAGACGGAGAAAGAGAATGTAAGACGGTGTACAAGACATGCAGAGAGAGAGAAAGAAACTTGAATGCTACTTTCCTCAAGACTTCATACCTACATTTTGAAGTTTCAAGAAGAAAGTACATTTACAACCAGTGATGATGCACATGGGAATATCAGACCATGGAGAGAGAGAGAGAGAGAGAGAGAGAGAGAGAGAGAGAGAGAGAGAGAGAGAGAGACTCCATGGATAAAAATAACAAAGAAAGTATTGTGATGAAGGGTGGGTATAGACGACCGAAAAAGAGAAAATAAGAACCATCAAATTTTAAATAAAATGGGAAAACAGAGACAAGAAATAAACCATATACTAGAAGAATCGACCAGAAATCATGAAATCTCACCGACAAAACTAGAAAGTTTGAAAAAAGTCATTGGAAATGCAGATAATAAATTTATTGAGAACAGCAAAATAAAAGAATGATTATTAAAGGGGCATTCGCAGACTAATACCCAATCATCCAATCGGATGACAGTCATAACCCAGAGCTTTGAATTTTGTTGGCAATCCAATGTCACTTAGTTTTGTCGATTACACTCTGGCATTTATTGTTGATGGCTTTTCTATTTTTGCTGATATTATTTGAAATTATATTTGAAATTCAATAGTTATATTATCATTATTATAAGTAGCAATAGTTGTAGCAAAAGCAGCAGTAGCATTGTTACCAGTGCTACTTTTCTGTCTAAGCAAATTATATTTCATATGTTGGGGAAACACCCTTCTCTTAAGATGTGTCAGGTCACAGCCACCGTTTATTTCTTCCAATTGCATTATATACCGTTGTTCCTAAGAACTCCCTGCTATCACTAATAGCTTTTTCCATATAATAAAAGGCCATTCTTAGTCTCTGAATAAATATCTGCTGTCGCGGACGATGTGATTATTCACAGTTAGAGAATATTTGTTCCCATTCACACAATGTATGTTGGCTTCCGGCGTATATTGTCTGTCTTACAATGTCAGTTCTCACCTACAACAGAGTTCTTGGCACTACAGTGATTATAATCCGCAGGAAGTATTAAGGTACAGAAATTGTAAGCCTGCTCTCTAACGCTGTCTGATATCACTATTATATTCTCACTTAAGGTGTCGTCACAGATTCATATTTCTAGGCATCTTGCCTTCCAAGTTTGAGCAAAGCAGCCATGTTCCTCATCTTGCAACCTAAGATAGGTATCTTCATTGACGTGGGAAAAATAGAAAATAAACGTTGCTAATACCTCCCCATAGTTAACAGCTATACAAACTGAAGCAAATCAGCATTAGTGTGAATAAGCTCACATATTTACTCTATAGTGCATAATATTTTCTATAAACTAAATAAATCTTAACTGACTTAAGTAGGCCTACGCTAAATTAATTCTAGAAAAAGGATAGACCACTGGTATGGAAGTTACCATTCTTTAACAATATCTGAAGGAAACTAAGCACTACCTTTGGATCATAACGCTAAAAAATTAAACAGATATACGAAATTAATTGCATAAGTGTATTACCTGGCTAAACACAAAGAATCGTTCCCTTAAAGAAAGAAAGATGCCCATTTACGCTGTTTGAGAGTCTGTAAAACGTCTCCTCTTAGCAATTGGTTTAAACTGTGTTCTTTGAATTAATGTTGAAATGATGAAATTTCCAAGCTTTCGTAAATTCATCATAAATTATTAGTGCAACCAATCTGAATGAATACTGAATAAATATATTAACTGCAAATACAATTTTTTTTTATATATGAGCAATATTTCATATGCCATTAAGGAAATAGCTTATCCAACAATCATTAATGTGCGAGACAAAAGAATCAAATACTTCAGATACCTAGAGATGTATAATTCGGAAGTAGAAATTGCGATTTTATCTTGGTTTAGTTTCCAACGGCTTTTCATTATTGGATAAAAACAATTATATTCCACATTGACTTGTTCTGTGTATCCTTGAAAGTCTGCGGTTAAAAAAGAACGCTGCTAAAGTAAAGGGAAAAATGAGGTCCTTCCTCCAATTAGGTACCAATTAGCAAAAGTTAAGAGATAATCCCCATTGTAATTAGCGTTCCTTCATTTGGCCTCATTTAACTGAAACGACTTCAAATAACTCCATGTTCATTGCACCTCCAAAAGGAATATCAGCATTTAGAATTAAAACATTTTAGTAATTGAAAATTCTACAAATTCTTTTCTAACAGCAATGGCTTCAACTTATAAGCGTTTACCTACAGGGCTTCAAAGCACTCTTCTTTAATTCTTTCTCTTTCAGTTTTAGTAATACATTAGCACAAAAAAATGCATTAAACGCAGCACTACAATTAGAGCTTATGCTTTTAGGAAGAATCAGTTTTCATGAATGATTTCAACAGACTTTTCCAGAAATACATTTTCACAGACAGGCTCTGAAACACTACGAGAAACTTATAATTTTTCATCAAAATTCAGGCTTTCAGAATTTAATGTCATCCTTTCATTCTCCATCTTTATAATTATTTCAGTGGTTAATAAAGTCAGTTCTTGACGATTCAATGGGAGCTTTTGCTCGAAAGAATTTATGAAAATAGTAAAGATCATCACATCTCTACAAGGCACTTTTTTTTTCTCTTAGATATCTCCATTGGAATATAAGGATATTTCAATTTAAAATGATTCTTTTAACGGGACAGTTTAACTGACCTGAATGAGAACTGCATTTTAGCATCCAGTGAGTAATAGATGCAAATAATTTGACTATATATTCACTTTTATCTTATTTTCAACCAAAGTGTTTGCGCTTTTATTTATAATAACGACAAGGCTTTGGAACCAAATTCCCTATGGAAGATAATAGAAGGAAAAATAGATACCTTTCATTCATAACTCAAATTTTGGATTTAAAACCATGTTATTAAAAAATTTTCAGTTTCGTCAAAATATACAGTATATGTTCTCATCATATCGTTAAATATATTCTATCTTTTCTGCAACAGTGGTATTCGATAATTTTATAAAAGATCTGTCATTTAGGATCCTAAACCCTCGTTAATGAAAAAAATACAGAATTTCTATCATAGCTGTAGAAAACATGTCGGAGAGAACTTTTGGACATCATAAGTCACAATAAAATTCGAGAGGGTGTTGAGGAGGAGGAGGAGGAGGAGGAGGAGGAGGAGGAGGAGGAGGAGGAGGAGAGAGAGAGAGAGAGAGAGAGAGAGAGAGAGAGAGAGAGAGATTTGTGAAATATAAATATAAAAGCCCATTTCTAAGGATCCCTGTCCATCCCACCTCATCAACAATATCTCCTACCTTCAATATGCCCGATATCCGGCAGTGCCATTCAATCGTATTAAAACAGAGTGAAACGTCTGTGAATTAGCTTTTATGAACGCGAGAGTATCTAGCTTCCAGTCTGATGGAAAGTAGAAGAGCTCCTACTCAAAGGAAGGGAAAACAGCAATATCAAAAGTTTCTAGGTATTATTTTTGTTTTTCAAGGTGTGTAGTTTCTTATGCAGCTTTGCAAGAGTTCTTGAACTTAGCTCTTGCACTTCTAGAAAATAAAGTGCCACTCTATGACGAAAGAACGGCATAGTAATGAAGAAAGAGCTAAATGAATTGCCAGTCGAGAATGAAAGGACGAGGTACGTCCGTAAGTAAAGCAAAGGAATTCAGACCACCAAAGCAGAAAGGATTCCTGCTCTGCTACCCAGCAGATGAAAACAAGGGAAGAGAATAAGCTATATTTACTCTTTTAAAATATGAATTGACCTAAAAAATTGCTTTATTTTAGCATTTCATCCTTCTTGTCGTCCCTCCCTATTGGTAGGCAATGTCATGGTAGAGTCTGAGCTCACGAAAGTAGAAAACGTTAAAAAGGGCTCTTATCCCACAAATCATGACAGGATTTCATATACAGCCTCCAAGTTCAAAGTCCAATGCCTTTATGCAACTAGCTCCGTGCTTGGTCTAATGACCTATGATCAGTGAGTCAGCTAAGCTACGTGATCTTGCTTTTAACTATGTATTGTGTCCATTTTATTCCTACATCATAAAGCGTTTAGATTTCAGTTTGCTATTTCCTTCAGAGTATTTGTCAGAATATTGCATTCATTAAGAAAGACTTCTTAAAAAGTATTCAGATGAACTGTAAATCTCTAAATACCATGTTCAATGCTATGAGTTATTTCCACTTATTTTGGCTAGAATTTGGGTCCCCTAGCTACTTTGAACAATATCAGGTGTGCAACAAGGCTTCATACACGGATCCCAGGAATCTGGGTAAGTGGGAACTACATATTGGCAAATATCTTAACACGTGTTCAAATAAACTAGGGAGCATACCCAAAGCCAACGCAACGTGAATTTTGAACCAGATGGTCAACAGCCATACTTACTATCAGGCCAAGTAAGGAGGTTGTGTTTTCGCTAAGCATATCGTATTTTGCTAGCCATCTTATAAGCCTACAAAATATATTACCGATTACCAAAATTTAAAAATGTCACCGTAAAAGATACATCGTATGCTAAGAATTGGCGAGATAATAGATAGGCTGATCAATTCCAAATTCTTGATCGAAATCAACCGAGCTAAAAAGTAAACATTTTTAACTCGGTCTGTTTTTTTTTATTTTTTTATACCAGTAATAATACCTTTTGGGATGACCAACACCCCAACCACCTTTCAACAAAGAGACATCACTGACATCTGTATACTCAGATGATATGCTATTGCCTGCACAAACTTTTCATTAGGTTGATTACTGGTCTCCTTAACATCAGTTAAGCCAATAGTGCAATTGTTGAATGCCAAGTAGTATATGTCATTCATTATGCATGGTTCGGTGTTACTAAAAGACTTGCATAAAAAGTTAATAATTGTATCTTATCTGGCAACAGGAAATAATTACGATCATTCCCTCGGCATAGAACCTCCTGCTATTTCCGTCTCTGCCTAGAATTCGTATCTGTACAATCTCCACTGTTCTTTAACCTCCATAAAAGTTAAATCCAAATAGGAACTGTCACAAGAAGAAACATTTAGGCGACTCGGCTTACTATTACCACTTCTCGCTTGCACAGTGTTCAGGATTTTGATAAATCTTTTCATCTCCGGTTGATTCCATCAGGACTGGGTATGGAGACGTATTTCACCAGAAACAATCCTGCCCAAATACCACTCATTGAGCCATTGGTATTTGTCACTTAATACTGGGAGTATTGAGAACAGCACAGACAAGATACATCTCTGTTGAAAAAGCATATCCGTGTCATGTCCTCTATACTTCACCTCTAACCTTATCTTACGTGACAATCAATCTTTACCCCTGAAGCGCCATTGTTCTATTTATTTTCAGGCGCTGGTCAAAATTCCCTCTTTTTGGGGGGCTGAGAGCGTGGGGGATTGACAGGTCAGAGGAAAGTGTTGCACTTTAACTGGCTGTTGTACACTCATTCCCTCTGAGGGTAAAACTATCAACAGCTACCGAGAGATAATGCCTGGTTAAAGGGTACAACAATTTCTAAAGTGATTCTTTTCGTCTGCCTGTTCTGAGTTTAACTTTCTTGAGTAAACGAAAGCTTGATCTATTTTTGAAATCATGTACTAAAGGTATATACGCGCTTTATAAATCGACCAACTCTTGTTATTTTGAAAAATAATAGTGTTTGCTTATTTATATTTGAATAAACGAAGAGGAACTGCACGGTCCTGAAAATGCACTTGATGACTAGTTAACGTTTAATCCATGTACTGGGAAAGAACCTAACTAGAGACATATGTGTGAAGACTGTGCGTGAACAATCCTTGTACTGCAACCTGCTGTACAGTATGCAAACAATGGTAAGCAAGAACAAGAAAAGGAAAGTGGAGCTACCTTAGGAGCTCAATTACGGTTGAGATTTTGTCATGCCCGTCGGTCTTTTCCAGCTACAACGACGTCGGAACTTCCTCGGATATTGCGGAATTTTCTACAGTAAACTGCGTTTGTATACCGTATGAGACGTATTACTTGCATCTGTGCTCTCATAAACTTTGTTTGATAGCGTTTTCTGCCTCTGTAGCAGGTTTTTCTTTCGTGGCTGAATGTAGAACGCAAAGAAAGATTTCGTGTTGACTGAGATCTCAAAAAATCTATGTCAGGATTACGTGGTTACTAACTCCTACATCCAATAGAAATGGTGAGCGATGAAGATTACGTAAAACATCATGTCCGATCATTTATCTTTGTTTATATCATTGCTGTCTCCCTTTCCTATAATTTTTCGAAAACGAGAGAGTAAATCAGCGTGTCGCAAAAGGGTTAGCGATATGATTGGTAACGTTTTCTACTTATCATTCAGCCGATGATATGTCTTATTACAGTTACCGGAAATCAGGTCAACTTTTGCTTAGGAACACTGGTGACGATTAAAATCGCGTGAATGTCATCTAGTCAGGGCGAAGCTGGCCATACACGTACGGGACTGGCATCGTATTTGTCCTGCCGCGACTGGTGCGCGCTTCAGTCCGCTTGGGTACTGCCGCAGATGACTTGCTCTATAGACGCATATTTCAGAGGGCAGATGAACATTTCAGTCGTGCTCCTCCTCCTGTCAGTCCTCTACTGTCCTGTCCTGATGGTGAGTTTCCACCCTCTGATTTAGATCGTGGTCAATCAAGACGAAAACGAACTTGAAATTTGCGAGAAAAAGCCTAAAGTATGTGTGAAGCCTTGGCTAAGAAAGAGAGAACAGTTTTATCACATGACTTTATTAAAAGAATTAGAGGAAAATAACGCGGAAGATTATAGGAATTGTTTAAGAATGACTGATGATGCCTTCGGAGACCTTTTGTTCCATTATTCTCCTTTATACTACTGTATATTTCACTTTTTAGTACTCAATGATATTCTATTGTATAGTATTTCAGTTGGTTTCGTTAGCGTACAATATAGCGAGATATTTCACATATATAGGCTATCAAAATGGAGGCAAATACTGATGTACAGATATGCGCAATGATCCTTAAACGTACAAATTTATATGTATGTATCATTGAACAAGTTAGGAACTAAATTTTATGTTGAAAAAAGAAGTGACTTTAATTTTATCCATCAGCCTAGGTCTCGATAAAAAAAATCTAAAAAAAATGAAAACGCTTTTATTAAAATGCCTAAAAAGTGAAAAACTATTTTTGGGAGACACCAGGATTTTCGTACAATCAATCATGTCTACAAAAATAAAAGCGTAGACCCCAAACACGGAAGGAAATACTACAAGAAAAAAATATTTTTTTTAGTTTTTAGTGCATTTTATTAAAAGAATGTAAAAAAAAATTTCTTTTATTTTATACTTTTTAGTTTTGACAGAAATTGTAACTGATGTATGATTGTAGTTAACGAAATTGATTTCCGTTTACGAGGGATGGTGAGGGAAGGGGGAAGGGGAAGAGTGGGAAGAGGGAAGGGGATGGCGAGTAGGATGGCGAGGGGAAGGGGAATTGGGAGGGGATTTGAGGGCGAGGGGAATGGAAGAGGAAGAGGAGGAAGGGGAAGGGAAGATGGAAGGTGAGGGGGAGAGGAGGAGGGAGGAGGAGAGGGGGCAGGGGAGGACAAGGGGAAGGGGATGGATGGAAAAGAGGAAGGGGAGTGGGTGGAGGAGGAATAGGTAGGGAAGGGGGAGGAAAAAGGGAAGTGGGAGGGGCGGGGAAAGTGGATGGGATGTAGGAGGGAAGGAGGGGAGGACAGCTACATTAACACTTGCTCTGGAAGGGAGAGGGTGAGGGGAAGGGAAGGGGGAGTGAAGGTAGAAGTGGAGGGGGATGGGAGAGGGAAGGGGGAAGGAAGCTTAAAGGGGAGGGGAAGACACAGCTAAATTAACACTTGATTATGTGCTTCGGAAGGGGCAGGGGGAGGGGGATGGAATAGGGAAGGGGGAGGGGGATGGAAGAGGGAAGGGGAAGGGGTAAACTGAAAACTGTATAAACACCTTGTTATAAATGGTTAAAGGGAAGTTAACTTACACACTTGGAAAATTTTGATTAATATTTAATAAAAAATATGAAATGATCAATTGCCTAACACAGGACTCTTCCTCTTCAAAGATCAGCTTCTCCTCCACACCTGTATTGCGAATAAGGAAAACCTACATAAATGGTAAAGCCTTGAAATTTTAATATTAATTGATATAGAAGAAGAATACTACAAGAAGCACTTATATAAAGGAATAAACGCGTTACCTTAACTGTGAGTAGGTCAAGGACAGGAAAAGCTAAGCCAGATAACCATATTATCAATGCTGGATAATAACCCTATCCTGAAATGATGTAACACCCATATAAGTGACTATTTACAGAAAGATAATACTCTTCAGTCGTGTATTTTAACTTATGACAATGAAAACGAAATCTTAGCTTACCACTTATGTACAATACTATAAAGAATAACCTTCAACAGAGCTTCAGAACAACTGCAAGGACAAGAAAAATCCTTCAGTATAAAAAAATGTAATAAACAAAAGTAACCGTACTTAACCAATTACAGGCAGAAAGGTCATTAAAAGGCAGCAACAAAGGCTCAAAGAGATGACTACGGTTACCATTAAGCATTTGCCTTAACAATACTTGGTATTCAACGTAGTCCATCCGAGCGCGAAGTGATTGACGTTAATGCTTCGTAAAACGTTGTTTGTCCAGACGGAATCATCCACTGAGGTGAGGTGAAGTCCGAGACCGTGATGAACCATAAACTGTGGGGGCCAGAGAACATCCAGGTGGCCGCCAAATATGCCGTCCAAAATATGGAGTCGTGAGGGACCCTTGACTTAAAGTAATTTTAGCAGACCCATAAATGTACATCATACTTGCCGATGACTCGCTCGACTGAAGACTGGCTTATACTGGCTTACACTGAAGGCTGGCTCAGAATGAAGACTTGGTGAATTGCCCTCTGGCTCTGACAAAAAATCCCCCTTCTTCTTTTATCGGCAGGTCTCGACGCTCCCTCGGAACAACAATAATACAAAGAGAGGAGGAGTCCAATAATTGCCAATTATCATTATGGCTGCAGGAAGGGCAGAAGGCTGTACCAAGTGTTTAAGTAATGATAAACAAACTTGAATAGTTACGGATCCTTCCTGCCGCCGCAGGAAAGTGCACCAGAAATAACTGGAATTCTGTATAAGGGGGAGGGAAGAGGGAAGGGGAGGGGGAGGACACGGCTAAATTAATACTTGATCGTGTGCTGGGGAGGAGGAGGGGGAGGGGGAGGACACAGCTCAATTAAATCTTGATCGTGTGCTTTAGAAGGGGGAGGGGGAAATTTCAAGACCATCGGACGAAGGGAAGAGGTCGAAAATTGAGTTACAAGATTTGACCCAAACAGACAGACAGACGGACAGACGCAGAAGTCAAGTTAAATAAAAGCATGTAAAAAAAAAAAAAAAAGGAGTCGGCCCGTGCAAGACGCGCCAGTCAGTCATTTCAACATGCTGAAAGGACGACGGAGGGGACAGGCCAGTCTCGACAGAACTGGCATCAATTACAGTTGGACTATCTTGGGTATACGGAAAATTATGAGCAGGCATAGGTTCCGCTCCGCCATGCATGCAAGCACCGGCTCCATTAACAGCCTAGTTTGCTTTAGGAATTTGCATGAGCCGATACTCAGTCCCTGTTGTCCGTTTGTGCCACTCTGTTTGTGCGTGACTGCAGGCTGTGTGGTTCCTGCATAATATCCTGCAGGATTGCTTTTGTTCTCGTGCCTCTTTCCCTTGGAATGGAATGGAATATAGAGTTTAGGCCAAAGCCAAACACTGGGACCTATGAGGTCATTCAGCGCTGGAAAGGAAATTGAGAGTAGGTAGGCCTGAAAGACGTAACAGGAGGAAAATCTCAAAGCAGTTGAAGCACTATGAAACAATTGTCGGGGGGGAGGTTGGATAGCAAGATGGAAGAAAGTTAATATGAATGGAGGTACAGTAAAAGGAATGAAAGGGGTTGCAGCTAGGGGCCGAAGGCACGCTGTAAAGAACCTTTAGTAATGACTACAGTGCATCCTGTGAGGTGCACTGCCGGCGCTAACCCCCTCCCTCCGTGGGTCTCTTTTCCTTCGTGGCTCATTTTCATTGCCTCTCCTTTCCTCCCTTTTTGTTTTCTTTATGAGGGCTAATTTCGTCTCTTTATTGTGGTATATATTTTAGCCTTTTTAAGAGATTCGGCCTGTGTAAATTTCAACAGCTTTCTCTTGTAGATGCGAATTTTATTCATTCATGTCTTATTTTTTATATTGTTTTCTTTTTTAGTTCTGTTGTTGTGGCTGATATCTTGAATCGGTTGTATTAGTGAGAGGCAACACTGTCTTTTATCCTTATTTTTAAATTCAAATTCTGATTGACTGCCAATCCTTTGCAAATAAGGTTACCAGTTCAGTAAATTATTTTCGTGATTCCCATGACGTTGTCAGCGTGTAAGTCCAATAGGTCTTTCTCCCGGGACTTTTCTTCCACATCCTCTACATAAATAAAGAGGGCCTTGCCTTACTTGTTATTTGTAACAGGTCATGTTGTGCTTGCTAATGACCATATTTTGTTTGTTGGTGACCTGATTCGGCTCGCTGCAGACGAATATTACTTGAGAAAGAGATATTTTGTTTCTTAAAGTCGAATTTCCATTTGATGAATATTTTTCCCTTCGAAATGTTCAGTGTAAATGTACAGTATATGTGAATCTGTGTACGAGCGCGCTTAGAGACTCAAAGTATAAGTGAATTTGTTTGTTGAATTGAAGATTTCACTTTTAAACTTTAGAGAGAGAGAGAGAGAGAGAGAGAGAGAGAGAAGAGAGAGAGAGAGAGAGAGAGAGAGATCGCTGTACTTGCATATAAATTGTTACATATATCAGGAAATATTCTTACACAACGTAATTTTATCTGATGGTTTGTTCTCAAAGTAGCCTAATAATAGTATATATATATATATATACATATATATAATTATATATATATATATATATATATATATATATATATATATATATATATATATATATATATATATATATATATATATATATATATATATATATATATATATATATATATATATATATATATACATATATATATATATATATATATATATATATATATATATATATATATATATATATATATATATATATATATATATATATATATATATATATATATATATATATATATAAAAATTATGCCATTGACCTGCTGCCATCCACTCCACCCCCATCCACCACCTAACCACTCCAAAACCATAAGATCATTACGTAAATGTGATAATTACTTCTCGCTGGCGCAGTCACATAAACAAGAAAGCGAAAAAAGTCAGATTCTATTGCGGTGGGAAAAACCTAAACGAAAACGAAAGCAATTTTCGCAGACGCTTCCTCCTTCCTTTCCCCTTTTACGTTTTCCCTGTTCCTTCCCCCAAATGCTTTTACTTTAGTCGTCGCGAAAGTAAATGTCTCCGAAAAGCTATTGCCTGGGCGTGTCTTTGTGAGAAGGCGACAGACTGGTTGACATCATTACTCGGCTGCTGTGTCTTCTGAGTGGCGCCGAGTAAATGACACCTTGATAACATTATACAGTTGCCATATAGTGCCCGAAAAAACAATTCGGGGCAATAGAGGACCTTATGTGGGCAATGTTCCACGATAGATTCTAATCATGACTAATGGCATTTGCGAGATTCCAGGATAGGCTGGAATCATGACTAATGACTTTAGTGAGATTCAGAATAGACTGTAATCATGACCAATGACTATAGATTCCAGGATAAACTCTAATCATGGCTAATGGCATTTGCGAGATTCCAGGATAGGCTGGAATCATGATTACTGACTTTAGCGAGATTCCTGGTTAGACTGGAATCGTGAGCAAAGACTTAAGCTAGTTTCTGATTGGAAGGATTTATCTGCAAGAACTCCCCCCAGACAGTTGATTGGGAAGGACTTTAGTGGGTGTGGTCCAAATCTCTCCTTAGAGGACTTGATTGGAAATGATCTTAGGAGGGTGTAAAAGACCCCTCCCTAGAATCTTTGATTGGAGGGTGTTGAAGTACATCACTTTGTCCAGCCCCAATTTGCTGGAATTTCCATGAAAATGCCTTCTATTGAAGGTGGGGTTATAGAGATATCTGGCGTTAGCTTTCTTGATGCGGGGCTGAATCATCACTGAGTAAGCTAAATCGCGAGGCCACAGTTTCCAAATTTTATGATTGGTTTTATGGCATTGGGCGCGATATATTCACTCACTGTTTTGAGCTCATGGAAGAAGGTTTATTTCAATCAGCACTTCTTAGCTTCTCAAGCGACAACAACCTAGGCGTTATCACTGTTCTCTCTCTTTCTCTTTCTCTCTCTCTCTCTCTCTCTCTCTCTCTCTCTCTCTCTCTCTCTCTCTCTCTCTCTCTCTCTCTCTCTCTCTCTCTTTCTACTTTCCCTATCTAATTTTCCTAACACCACTCGGTCACACTGTTTCGCACTGTAATCCTTTGAAATGATTACATTCTCCTTTATCAACATGGGAAAAGATGTATGGACATCAGTACATCTGCATCTTTTTGATTAAATGGTAACACTAAAATAATTTTATTTTTAACCACCTTGGTGGTTATTAAACTGTAATATACTATGACATCCTTTACCATAGGGGTATAGTGCCCCTCTACCAAAAAAATCATTAATTATGCCTTCTAACTCCTTAGGAGTAATTAATGTTGGGCTTAATATTCCCTTATAGGCTAACAAAATGGCATTTAACATGTCTCTATGTTCTTGCAAGAGTGTTTTGCTATTACTAATAAAAGTACTCAGAAATTGTTGGTTTTCAAACATATTTAGTTCTTTAGTGATGTTTTTGTTTACTGTATTAATGAATATCTTTAGTTTTTCTAACTTTTGGGAACTTAAGTTTTGAGAAGTGATAACTTTATTGAGCGCAATGCCTCTTTTTGCTGTCCAATGTTCTAATTTATCTATCCGGGCCCTTTCTTTTTCTACATTAGAATCAGTTGCTACTCCAAACAGTTGATTGAGAGCTGTTCCTATAAAAGGTAAGAGGGATCTTTTGGATCTTGTATTTAACACACTTCCTATGTCATTATCTAATTTTTCCAACAATGATAAGGCATTGTTATTATCATTTCTCTGTATTATTAACTTGAGTTCTTCTTGAACATCTTTCAACGTTATTTCATTGATAAACACTGATGTCACATTTATACTTACAATACCTAAATCCCGTATTAATTTCACAGTCCCTTTTTCTCTAGTAGTGCACCCTTTCGGATGACCACTTCGGATGACACACAAAGTAGGGTTACTAGAACCAAGAGGATCCGCATGTTTGTATCTGTAAGAGTAAGCCTTATCAGATATTCTATATACATGAGCTATTTTAATTTCTACAAATACAGTTTACATATGATATTTCAGTTCAACACTTTACATAAACTTATCTTTTTCTTAAGGTTTATTTTTGGTTTATGTGTTCTTCCTTATCTTCTTTCAATAATTTCATTATTCGTTTATTGGACTAAGCGTCTGTTTTTATTACCTTTACATGATTGTTATGAACAATTCTTTCTTTTAGATCACTCTCACTTATGATCTTTAGCTTATTTAATTTTAACACTTCTAATACTCTATAAGAACCATGAAATTTTGGAAAAATTTTTACATTAGAACCTTCTGGAATATGATTCTGAACATATACCTGAGCACCTACTACAATGTCTGGTTTAGCTGTATTTTTGTCATAGTACCTTGCTTGAACACATTGAGATTCTTTAAGCCTCGCCCTCGTCTGTTTGATCGTATCATAAGTAAGTCTAGTTTTCCATGCAATATAGTCATCATAACTGTAAATATGTCGGGGTGGTGTTTCATCATCTAATAAGGTATTAGGTAATTTATTTTTGGTATATCTTTCTCGCTTGCCGAAGCCGTCGCAGACAAATTAATCAGGTTTGGGTGAAACTTTTCTTCTTCAAGCGTAAAGCATACGCTCCTTTTATTATCTTGTTTCAAGTTAATTCTTCCTTCTCTGCAGTCAAGGATGATTCCACATATATTCATTAAATCAAATGAGAACAACACTTGTGCGGGAAAAAAATCTGTCTTCTAGAACTATAAAACTTTCAACAGATTTATGTGACGAAAGGTCCTTTTCTAAGTTCATATTTCGTAAACTTTTAATCTGTTTACCCGCTACTCCTTTTATTATTTTGCTTTGACCCTGAATTAGCGTTTCTTTAACGCCTAAGTATTTATTAATATATGTTTATCAATTATGCTTACAGTACTACCTGAATCAATAAGTACAGTGCATACTTTGTTATTTATTGGAACTCTAATGATAGGTAAATCTTTTCGGATTATTTCTTCTCCGTCCATGGAAAATACAACGTCTTTACTCTGCAAATAGGATAATGTGGATGAACCTTCACTTCTCGTTTTGCTAATTCTTCTACTTTTAGATTATCTTCTTGAAGGGACTTTCTTGTGGCATTATGTGTAGGGATAATTTGTCATTGACTTGAAGACTTTTTTGATGTTGAGCGATTACTGCTTAATTCAACTAGTTCTTTATTTCCTTCTTGCGTTCTAAACCAGCAATTCTTGGTTAAATGTCCTACTTTCTTACAAACCGTGAGATTCTAGGTTTTCTACACTCATTTGTAAAATGATTTGTATACCCACAGTTTTCACAGGCTGTTTTTGGTCTCGCGCCTTGAGCGGAATAGTTCACTTGGGTTGAATTATTTGTGTTTGAGTTGTGACCATATCTATAAGGTTTGGGAGGCCCACTCTTTGTTTGATTATATCTTCCTTTCTGATCTAGATTCCATTTTCTTTTAGTATTTTGGGCATATTTTCCTTGGAAGGTATTTGGTCTATTCCCTACTTGTCTGGAATTATCTTAGAACTTATTATTCATTTTAAAAGTAGGATTATTTTTTCTGCTTTTCCTTTCATTTTGTGCTTCTGTTGTTCCCACAAATTCCTTGGAGAGATCTATCTCTTTCTTTTGTATTTCTCCTCTCATTGTTTTCAATGTTTGAAGGCTGTTTTTCTTGGGATCAAGTTTTATTTTTTTGAAAGCCTTCTTTTCCTCTTCTCCAAGGGCATTATGTATTGTACCAAATGACATGTAATTTAAAACATGTCTTAGCTCAACTAAGTTACTGGCACTATCTCCAAACTGAGTCTTATCTCGTATGGTAACGCCTGTTTTCTTTAAGTCTTCTGTTATTTTCTCTATTGCATTCTCACGCTTGCATTACAAAATTAGCAATTGTTTTTTATATTAGGTTAAGGAATCTAGTTATGTTATATAAACTGTCAGTCTTATTTACTGGTTCCCAGAGTGATAAACAAATTTCTTTGAATTCTGCATAGTTATTAAGTTTGCTAAAACTTGTGGAATTCAAGTATTATGACGTCTCCATGTTCTGAGCTGACGAGCAACATGGTTTC
>NC_089761.1:9690568-9693068 GCF_040412425.1 Macrobrachium rosenbergii
TATATGCAGCGAGGACAGACACACCCTGAGGAGACGGGGTTGTGTCAGTCATCCAGGCTATGTGTTCTCATTAATGTGCGAATCCAAAAAGACCAATAGTAGACAGTGAACTGAATTGAACTGAATGTAGAATTTAGGCCAAAGGCCAAGCACTGGGACCTATGAGGTCATTCAGCGCTGAAACGGAAATTGACATTAAAAGGTTTGAAAGGTGTAACAGGAGGAAAACTTCGCATTTGCACTATGAATCAATAGTTAGGAGAGGGTGGAAAGTAAGATGGAAGAAAGAGAATATGAAAGGAGGTACAGTAAAAGGAACAAAAGGGGTTGCAGCTAGGGACCGAAAGTTTTACGTTGCAAAGAACCTTAAGTAAAGCCTACAGTGTACTGCACGAGGTGCAATGACGGCTCTACCCCCCATACGGGGAATAATAGAGAGTGATACTTTGCGGCGGGAAATGTGAAACTGAGAGCTGTACTTAGAGGCCTTTGAAAGCTATCCACAGGAACTGTTTCCAAGTGCCCAAAAGTTTAAATAATGAGATGGATGTCTAAATGAGTTTTACGTATATATTTTGTTCCCAGAGAGTTTCATTAACCCGTGTTTAATGATGGATTTCGGGAATAATTCAACTCAATCCTTTTAAAGTGACACTTCTATTTATCCTAGTATGGGATGTATAAAGGATACTGAGCGTTCCCAAACCATGCAAAGGAAACAGATATTACTATGCCCTAAGAAGACATCAATTATTGGGTTTTTCTATTACGCCAAACCTGGCTTTTCGCCTTAACTAGCTTCAAGAAGAATACAAAAAGTTATCCGGAAATTAGAATGGAAAAAAATACAGGGAAAAATCATTAATTAAAATTTAACCACTTTGGCATAATTCTCTGTGGTCTACTACGCTATACATAAGGAGTTCGTTTGCAACAGTATGAGCGGGGGAAAAATTAATAGTTTTCCCACATCTACAGTAAAATGTCCATGTACCCCATATTCAGCTTTTTCCTTTTTCTCAAAATTCTCATATCTCACAATAGGAAACTGATCCACACAACCTCTTCATTATCTAAATGCACACTACTCTACCCCTAGCCAGTCCTCGGTCATCATTCATACTTTCTGGATCAAAATACTGACTTTAGCGAGATTTATGGATAGACTGGAATCATGAGCAAAGACTTAAGCAAGATTCCAAAACAGAATGGAATCATGATCAATGACCTTAGCGAGATTCCAGGGTATACTGATTTTCATGACTAATGGTTTTAGTGAGTTTTCTATAATACTCGAGGCATTCAAGTATCAGTCATTGGATGATTTAAAACTGTTTATAGTTCCTGATCAAATAAAATTAGCCAGAAATGAAAGATTGATACAAAGTCACTGTATAAAAAAAAAACAAGTATTGACGCATACCCACAGAGGAACAAGAGACACTGAACCTACAAACTCGAGTTTACTGAATGTTAAGAAACACACGTAACGAGCGTAAATGGGGAAATAAATATTTGCTTTGCAAATATATGTCTGAAAAATGTAGTAGAAATTCACTGGTTTTAAAATTCACACTCAACGTTCCCCAACTACCAATTTATGAGAATATTTTCTTGCATTCGAGACAGTTTACTGACGACTGACGAGGAAGATAAATGCAGACTGCAATATTTAGGGCAAATGTTGCAAAACGCCCTGATAATACGCGTTCAATTCTTGTTTACTTATAATGTGTTTGGGTGTAAACATGTGTATACACACACACACCCACACACACACACAAAAACACACACACACACATATGTATATGTATGTATATATGTATATATATATATATATATATATATATATATATATATGTAATAATATATATATATATATATATATATATATATATATATATATATATATATATATATATATATATATATATATATATATATATAATATATATATATATATATATATATATATATATATATTATATATATATATATATATATATATATATATATATATATATATATATATATATATATATATATATATATATATATATATATGTATATATATATATATGTATATATATATATATATATATATATTATATATATATATATATATATATATATATATATATATATATATAATATATATATATATATATATATATATATATATATATACTTTAACTATATATATATATATATATATATATATATATACTATATATATATATATATATATATATATATATATATATATATATATTATATATATATATATATATATATATATATATATGTATATATATATATATATATATATATATATATATATATATATATATATATATATATATATATATATATATGTATGTATGTGTGTATATAGTATAATTATGTACATATATGTGGATATATATATATGGATAGATATATTTATGAATGTATATATGTATGTATAAAACACGTCAAACGTTACATGATTTTATGTTTC
>NC_089761.1:9698068-9733068 GCF_040412425.1 Macrobrachium rosenbergii
ATATATATATATATATATATATATATATATATATATATATATATATATATATATATATATATATATATATATATATATATATATATATATATATATATATATATATATATATATATATATATATATATATATATATATATATATATATATATATATATATATATATATATATATATATATATATATATATATATATATATATATATATATATATATATATATATATATATATATATATATATATATATATATATATATATATATATATATATATATATATATATATATATATATATATATATATATATATATATATATATATATATATATATATATATATATATATATATATATATATATATTCATGATGTTGCCATGTAATGTGTATATCCTCATATAATTTTGACATATTTACTTTTTTTCATGTGTTATGTGTAATGATAATGGTTGTTGAAGTGTCATATTTAGTTTGGCATCAGATCTCAAAAGAACTAATGATTAAATAACTTGATAAGCGTAATTTAGAATTGGTAATACAATTTTAATAGTAACGTTGTTTAGAATGAATAATATCTTTCTTGATAAAAGCGTAGTATATGAACACGTGTGTGTCCAGCAAAGACTTGTTTCATTTCAATTGTCGTCAGTTGAGATATGAGAGAACGCTTTGTTTTGGGTCGTGATGACAGGTTTGGAAAACAAATGCCGATTCGTCCCATACGAGCTCAAGACGAGTGATTTCATGTTGTTACATGCGTTGTTCAAGTCACGTACGCCACTTTTCAAAACGTTTTGCTGGGATGACGTCACTTTCCTTCTAGAAGGTTCTCCGTGGTATCTCGCACCCAAAATGCTTTAATGACGTCACCTCCCTGCTTCTAGAACTTCCCTTTTGTATCTCGTACCCAAAATACTTCAATGACATCGTGTAATTGTTTCACGTGTTACTGGAATTCTAAAATCTGTTTCATTCTGATTTCTGAGACAAGTAGATTTGGTTCCCTCTCTCTCTCTCTCTCATTCTTAAAAAGAGATTACTTTTAACGTAGTGTTTTGTGGTCACATATTAGCAATAACTTTTGAGATCTGAATTTAGTAAAGTTATTTAGTTTGTAACAGTGCCTTGTAAAAAAGTGTGTATTGTGGTAATGCAGCTGGAACAAGTGATTTATAGAGGTTTTCAAAAGTTTGTGTAAGGTAACGTGAATTTTACTTATTAATACCATGGTATGATAAGTTAGGAAATTTTGACCGAGTGAAATTATTATTGATAAATCTTAAGTGTATTTTTGTTTGTTGTTCTATTTACAATCTCTTTATATTTTCACATTTTTTATGTTTGTGATGTAACATTTATTTACGTAGTATTTTAAATATTTCTTGGTAATTTAACATTGCATACTTGATTTAATATTTCATTTATTAAGATTTTCTTTTTAGATCTTGAGTAATTCTTGATAGTTTAAATTTTGCTTGATTAATTTAAATTCCTGATAAAGTTTTTGTGAATTAGTTTTGTTTCATAATTTAATTCAAGAACTAATTAAGTGTTGTGTTATTTTCAAGTAATAATAAATTTTTCAGATTGTGAATTCTAATTATAAACTTTGAATTTAAAAATAAATTTTTGTATTTAACATTTTTAGAAAAAGTGTTTCATTTATTGATTCACCAGTGAATAGGATTGATTTGTGTGCATGAGGCAAAGTGATAAACACGTTTTGTTCTTTTAGTTTTGCTAAAGTGAATTAATACCAGGAAACAGTTAGATTTTGTTTTTTTTTTGATGGAGTGATGCCCTTCTACTCTAGAATATTTCTAGTTTAATTTTGATACCTCACACATATTCTGACAAACTTAGTTTGATTTTTCAAGTGATTGATAAATAAGTTTTTTCTTAAGGGATCACTGTTACCTTTAGAGTACTCAGTCGTAATAATTAATGTTATGAGAGTTCAGGTATCTGGCTGAAGTGAGGTATATTTTTGAATTTTGAGATTAGTTGTGTAATAACCAGGTACTTGATGTGCATCGTGAAAATATATATATATATATATATATATATATATATATATATATATATATATATATATATATATATATATATATATATATGTGTGTGTGTGTGTGTGTGTGTGTGTGTGTGTTTGTGTGTGCATGTCTGTATAGAATTAATTGTCACCTTTACCAGATATATGTACTATTGTAATATCCTTAGTATACTCTATTACCTCAGGTAACAGTAGGGATATATGCCCAGCCATGAGAGATAATATGCCAAAATTTATTGCATATATATATATATATATATATATATATATATATATATATATATATATATATATATATATATATATATATATATATATAATAATATTTTATGCAATAAATTTTATAAAATTATGCAATTTACACTTAGTTGAAAGGCGCTGGCAGCATCATCAGGACTGAACTATAAATTTACATCAACAGTTTTTATTACATGCAGACTTCAGAGCCAATCCTTCAGTGTCAAATATGACGTCACTGGAGGGATGATTTTCTATTGGTTGGGCCTCATTCTCTCACCTGTAGTCTGTGCGGCAGCAAGGGCATCTCTGTTGCTTTGTAGGATACACCCTATGCCACGGTGTTCAACAGAGGACATGAGCGAGGGCGTGATTTCCGTCTCTGGCCGATAGCTTTGCTCTGTTCCAGCGTTGGTATTTTCTGTTGAGTCTCAGATTATTCTGTCACTCATTTCTTCCTCCGGATTCTCAACGATATCTCGTGGTTTCCTTGAAGAAAGGAAGATAAAATCCGTGTTCCTTTGTATGTTTAATGCAGGCTACTAACATTTATACTTACGGCTTCTGCTATCTGCAATCTGTGGTAACAGGCTTCTGTATGCGTGATTTCTGCGCCTTCTAATAATTCTTCTAATGCGGGTTTCCGGTTGTGGGCATCTACATAATGTTGGCATATTTCCCCTTATGAACATGCAATCTTCATCATAGAGTGGCAGTGGTGCAACCTATGTAGCAATTACTGAATGCTCAACATGTCTCTTCGGTACAATTAGATTTATATACCTCACTGGTCGGCTCCCACACCTTTCCCTGGGAGGCGAGGGGCGGTGCTATTCCACATTATCAGGGTGCTGACCAGGTTCGGGTGGCAGTATCCTTGTAAGGAGACGCCCTTGTTATGATATGTTGTAGGTCCAGCATCGTTGGCAATTATCCTTTTCATAGTTTTGACCTCATCCTTAAACCTGCTATGATATGTCATTCTATAATATAATTTGATGTTTCCTGGTGAGGTAGACGTTGTCGCTGGGGTGTTGACTTACATGTCAAACTGCTTTCATATGCAACTCTCAATAGGATCACTGTCGTAACCACTGTTAGTAAGGAGCTTCCTAACACGTTCCGTATAAATAGCTTTCCATGGGGAACAATGGAAAATTGCACGTCTTACGGACGCAGCTACTACGGAGCGTTTGTATGTGTCAGGGCACTCCCCTCGGGCATTAAGGCACTATCCCACATTTGTTGCCCTTTGGTACATGGTTGTATTGTACCTACCTTCTTTATGCTCGACATTCACATCCAAGAAAGGAACTCTGCTTTTCATGCTATATTCAATAGTGTAGTTTAGGCAAGTTCCTCTCCAAGGCATACCATAGGTTGGTGGCTTCTTCAATAGCTCCGATAACAATGAAGATGTCGTCTCTGCATCAGGCGTGTATCTCAGGTTTCAGATAAGAATTGAAGGTTCTTTCCTCGACATCCGCTATGTACAGTACTGATTAATCTAAAATGGTATCAAAGATAAATACACACACACACACACACACACACACACACACACACACACACACACACACACATATACATATATATATATATATATATATATATATATATATATATATATATATATATATATATATATATATATATATATATATATATATATAATAATAATAGTGTGAACCTTGCGACCTGACTCTACTGTTATCGATGTCGTGATTTATCGGTGAAACTCAGCTGCTTTGCCACGCCCTTCACGTTCACGATGGATCCTCTGCCTGGCAAAGAAACATCCCCTGCTCAGCGAGAGACAATTATTGCACTGCTTTTGGTGCAAGTTCCTGTTAGAGAGATATCAAGAAAGCTTAATATACCGAAGAGAAACATACATTGATGGATCAAATTGTTTAGAGTACGGCAAAGTTTAGAAAATAGGCCTAGAATCACTACAAGAGAGCAAGACAATATGATTGTTGCAGTTGTCAAAGAACAGCCCCTGTTTACACCAGTTGCTGTAAAACAGCAGCCTGGACTGCAAATATGTGTGCAGACTGTGCGGAATAGATTGCATGGGGCAGGAATGCATCACAGTATTCCGACAAGGAAACCACTGCTAACGTAACAGCATAAAGACGAGAGGATGGGATTTGCCCTGCAATATCTGCCAGAAGATGCTTTGTTCTGGGATTCAGTTATTTTCTGTGATGAAAAAATCTTCACGTCTGATGCGCATGGACAGACAGTTTCATTGGTGGCGCCCAAATAAAACCAGGTAAGCCTAGTGAAATTTAATTTGACTTTTTTCTTAAAATATGAAACACGCCTCTTGCCTTTAACGTCAACTTGTTTATTCCTATCATAAACTGATATGCAGTATATACTTGAATGCATTACGTTATATATATAAAAAAACTAATGCAATTCGACTACAAAATGAAAATAATACATAGTTAGTTGAAAAATGAAAAAAGAAACTTTTGTTATTTTGTCTTTATTACTGTATACATATCCTAGACCTAAAGCTGAGAAATGATCAATAACTATATGTATTTGACTGTTCACACAGGAATTGTCTGTGTTTAATGTAGATTGCGCGGCACAGTTATCTTTGTATAGTTGTCTTGATATATAATTTCAATTCATACCTATAGACTATTAGAAAACATTATAATTTTCATTTATAGTGTGTAATACATATATGTTATAACATATATAAAAATGGAAGAAAATGTAAGTCTTTATAAAGTTGTAGACCTACTGTTCTCTCTCTTTTTTTATATAACTAACTACTCTATAATGAATTGTCTGTCACTTGAAATAATATTTTCTATTGTCAGATGTGCTGAAAATAATACTGTGCCTTCAAGGCGTTGTGGCAGAATATCAGCTGGGTTAAGGAAAAGGGTGGCTGCCAGTGGACCAGGAGAGTTAATTGCCATTGATGAGAGCCTGAACAGCAAATCAGTGTATCAAAATTTTACAGGACATCTTATTACCATCAGTTCGAAAACTATTATTGCCGTATCCTATGCCAGTATATATCGCCTGCCAAGCCTGCAGATCTGAACCCAATAGAAAACTTTGGTCCTACATGACCCAACAATGGGATGTTAATCGTGCTTACACCAAAGAGAACCCTGCAAAGCACGCAATAGATATTTGGGAAAACTTAAGGCCAAAGAGGGGAACAGCAAACATTTGCGAAGTCCTTGTTGCACCAATGCCAAATAGGATAAGATGCGTGCCAGATGCACGAGGGTCCTATACAAAGTTTTAATGAGTTTTGCTGCCTTTTCATATAATGAGGCCAATTTTATTCTCGTTAGTTTAACAGTGTTATTTTGTATTCAACTTCATTTCAGCTCATTTACTTCTCCAACATTTTTTCATTCACGTGATTCTATACATACTCATAGGCCTATGTTATGACTGAATTCCTGCTTAGTTCATCTCTGTCTCTCTCTCACACACATGCATAATATTTCACGTATATATATATATATATATATATATATATATATATATATATATATATATATATATATATATATATATATATATATATATATATATATATATATATATATATATATATATATATATATATATATATATATATATATATATATATATATATATATATATATATATATATATATATATATATATATATATATACACACACATATATATATATATATATATATATATATATATATATATATATATATATATATATATATATATATATATATATATATATATATATATATATATATATATATATATATATCACCTGCTAATATGCATATGTTTAATTTATTTCTTTGTTAGCTTTACTCCATATTTGACTGCATTACAGCCTCATGGATTTCTACATTTTTTCTTATGTATCTAAAAAAAAAATATATATATATATATATATATATATATATATATATATATATATATATATATATATATATATATATTTTTATATACATATATAAATATATATATATATATATATATATATATATATATATATATATATATATATATATATATATATATATATATATATATATATATATATATATATATTATATATTTTATATATATATGTAAAGGCCAATTCTGAGCCTATACTTGATTTAAGTCTCTGATTTATGAACAGAGGTTTGATCTCGCTTATCCCGAGATATTATGTGATAGCGTGTAGCGTGAGCCACTTCATCCGTTGTATCTTTCCCTAACTAAAATCTAAGGACTACTGGAATGAGATACTAAGTACAAAACTAAAACCTTTATTGCCAAAAATTAACGAAGATAACTTCTTAAAAATTATCAAGAATGAAAACGAATGATTCATTAAATAATCAAAATTCTTCTAAGGAAGTAAGGTTCCAAAATCATAAACACCCAATTACTTAAGGGAATACAGAAAATAACTCATCTGTCAAAACACCAACAGGTCAATTAATAAAGTCAGGTCATCTAAAAAAAAACGTCATACCACTCCCTTCCTTGTAGGAGGGAGAGAGGGAAAAAAGAAAGGAATACCTGTGAAAGAACAAACGTCACATTAAAAATCAGAAAATGTAAAAATTGCAGAAACACATTTCTCACTGTCACCGGAGGTAACGTTTGTGTTCATAGTTCTGAAAAACAAAGTCTAAAAACGTATATGAATTCTACTCACTCCACAAGTCCTCTGGGACAGCCTCCATGTGAAAATACACCTCACATTGTCAGACACACAGAAATCGGATCACTATGCCCGATTAATCAACGGTCCCACCCATTATATTCATTATGCAATGCACGAACGAACGTACTTTTCCGTGACATTATTTGAGGTCAAAGTTCAGCAAGACACGCCTCTGTATTTCAAGGCGTCACGAAGTACACGTACACACACACATACATTATTGAAATGCATTCTTCAAAACCAGATTTTGTAACTGGTTCAGCTTCTAGAACGTTCTTTGCTGAAAACGCATTTGCCAGCCCGTGTCCTGTCACCAAGGAGCCTTTTGCGACTTCCTGTGGTATGCGAACGGTTCAGCACTTTTCTTATATGCTGTGTATAGTCGAAATGGACCCTGCGAATAGCTGACCCAACTTTTCAAAGGTCACTTTCGTGAGCACTTACATATATATATATATATATATATATATATATATATATATATATATATATATATATATATATATATATATATATATATATATATATATAATATATAATTTTTATTGTAAATATCGGAAATAGACTTAAACGAGAAAGTTATCTTTCGTATTTCCTGTCCTTTCAGCTGCGTATAATATGCTCATGGCAGTAGGTCTAGGCATATGTGTGAAACTGATTCTAATTAATTTCTGCTTAGAAGAAATGAATAGCAGCTACATCAAGATTAACCCAAGAATGCTTTGATGGAAGGAAGCCTTTTGTCTTAATGTATTCGTCAGCTTTGACTCCCACAACTTTCCAACGTGTGTGGATGAAACAGGATGACTTGCAAGGAATTAGATTAAAAAAAGGCTAAGTTGTATTCGTTTGATTTCTTATGGTTGCTTTTTTACATGAGATAGCTAGGTCTGAGTAAATTATGTTAAGCAGTAATGAAAAGAATAAGAAAAAAAGAGAACATGGCCAATAAAAAAGAATAACGGGAATAATAAAATAAAGCAGATTAATATAGTTATTGTCGATTAAAATAATCAGTCACATGACGCATCTGAGAGATATACTACTGAAAATAGACCTACTGTTGGCTAATCAGGTGTCAGAATCAGAAGTCAAATTTAGGCCTACTAAATGTGTCATGTCAATTATTTTATCGATCAAAGGACAAAATTAGTTGAATTACACTTTGCTATTAAAGCATATTGACAGGCTTAATGCATTATTTATCGGCTGTAGGTGACGAATGACGACACGCCAGTGCTGTATGTTACGTTGGGTCAACATCAAGACTTGAGCAGAAGCAAAGCCAAAATCCAAATGCTTCTTAGGCTGTCACGACTGAAAAGCAAATAATCTGGCACCTGCATATGGCAATATTTCCATAATGAACGATGAATAAAGAAACTACGCCAATTTTTCTTTGGCCGACTGTACATATTAGCAAATAGGACACCAAAGGGGATCCCGTAGTGACACCATGTACCTGTCGAAATAGTTCACCTCTGTGTGAGAGTAATGGAGCCTCCTTGGCGTAGATTTGGAGAAGACGTCTAAGGGCATCTTCTGGTATGTCGATGGGCATGGCATCTGAGTGGTAGATTTTCCGTAAAAAAATATCAGTGGTCTTGTTTACCAGTACCTTCGTGAACAAGCTTTCAATGTCCAGAGATGCAATAGCTGAACTTTTAGACATAGGATTAAAACTATCGATGAATTGTACCAGAGAAAAGGTGCATTGACAATACCCTGGCCCCTAGTCTCTGCTAGTTGCAGGTAATTTTATGGATCTATTGATTATTGCAGTCGGTTTCCTCTTATGGCTTTTGGTAGGGTCCTTGTTTAGGGACTGGAATTTCGAAGGATCACTGAGGATATAATCAATTTTGGCGTAGTATTCTTCCCATTTCATGTTAACATAGACAGGGGTCTTATCACCTTTTCTTATGACGATATCCGTGTGTTCTCGAAGCTCACAGGCGGCTTCCTTCAGGTGAGGGGTGTTAATCTTGCTCCTGTAATTACCCCGTCAGTGTCTGGCTTCCCTGACAAGTTCGTCCCTGATGGTATTAGCAAGGGTCACCTTTCTCAGTGACTGAAGAGAGAGCATGCCGTTGATTAGAGTCTCTATTTCATTTTTTTTTCCTCATGGGCCCTTCTGGTGAAGTGGCAATTAAGACCACCTATGAATATGTGCGGCAGTCGACCAATGTGGTATAATAATGTAAATATACCGAAGGGGCATGTCATGCCCTCAGTAAAGGAACACAGGTTTCATCCTGCCTTCTTCAAGGAAACCATAAGACATCTTTGAGAATTCCAAAGAAGAAATGAGAGACAGGTTATTCCCTAATACGACAGAAAATACCAACAATGGAACAGATCAAAACTATCAGCCAGAGACGGAAATCACTCCCTTGCTCATGCTCTCTGTTGAACGCTGGGGCATAGGTGTGTGCTATGGAGCACCCGATAATGCCCTTGCAGCCTCGCAGACTACGAGCGAGAGAACGAGGCCCGACCAATAGAAATTCATGATTCCAGTGACATCACGTTCTAAATTGAATGAATAAAGTCTGCATTATGTAATAAAAACTGTTAATGTTAATGTTAATTTATAATTCAATACTAAAGATGTGGCCAATAGGTGGGGAACGGTCCGTCAACTAAGAGAAGAAAATGGAAACAAAAGTTAAAAATTCTTCTCTATTCCTGAGAAGCTGACCTAAAAGAAAAAGAAGTATATTCTGATTTAGAGTCTAAACAAAAAAATAGCCTCTGCAAGTAATGCCAATGACTTCAACAGAAATATATATATAGGTCATATAGCTGTAAGCTTCATAGTAGCTATCAAGGGGGCATCCAGGAAAAGTCAGTACATATATATTTTAGAAAAATATGGCCTTTTTAACATTACTGTGTTAGGTGGTGTGATGAAGGGGAAATAGCTGTAAGATGGTAGTGGGTCAAGGCAGATAGTTGCAAATCGTTGCATTCAGCAAATAGTTTGGTTACTTCAGCAGTTAACCTGATGAACACACAATATTGGCTCTGGTATGCGAGTCATATGACCAAGTTGGTATGTGGGTACATAAGTTCGTACGTTAGAAAATCTAGATTTTGTGTCTAATTCTGCCCAAAAATAAGTCCGATCGCGCAGCTAGAGCGAGATCATCAAGACATTAGCTTGAGTGTTGCAATCTCTTAGAATTGGCAGAATAAGGTAAAGTTCAGACTCTTCGTTTTTCTGTGTGAATTGTGAACTTATGTTTTTTTACCATGTTTCAAGACATTTTTGAACTTGTGTGGAAAGTTCAACATAACCTTTTTACCATTTTTATATTCTATTTTATTGTGTTCTATTTACCAGTGTCTACTCATGCATTTTAGACTTTTCATTATTATGTTTAGCACTTGTATATTTTTGGGAGATTATTGTTTGTGCTTAATTCTTTCGACAGATGTCTGTGGGAACATTGTGGTGAGAACATTGTGGTGGTGATGACATTGTGGTGACATGATGTTATCATGGTGGTGTGATTATAGAAAGACAGATGCAAACCTTGCAATGTCTAAATTTCTCATGTGGTAGACTTTTGAGACTAGACTTACCATGTCTAAGATAGAGTATGTGAGAGTTTTTGAATTTGCAGGCTATTAGCCACAATCAGATTTTTAGTTGGTCTGAGACTAAATCTTGAGTTAGACGTTTTTTTTTACTTGATAATTTCGTTTATGATGCATTTTAATCTTTGCTTTGTTTATTCATTACTTGTTGGGTTGCTTTAAATAATAAATCTATTTTTGTAGGAAAGATTGCGTTTCCTTAGATGATCCATTTCATTTCTTTAATGTGGAATGCCGGAGAGAGAGGGAGAGGGAATGCGTGAGGCGAAAGCCGCAAGAGAGAGAGAGAGAGAGGAAGAATGCGCAAGACGAATGCTAATGCTAGGGAGACGGGAGAAAGTGTCAGGGGATAGGGGAAACCTGTGGGGGAGTGTTAGAGGGGGAATAAGGGTTGGAGTTACTACGCCTTCGGGGTAGGCTGCAAACGGTCCGTTACGTAAACATTTATACACAAAATGTTGGATCTGTTTAAAAGGGGATAACATATATTAGAACAACAGTTTATTTTCCTGATGGCATATTACAATGCCTAATTGCATCTTCAAGTCTACAATTTAAAAATAAATTCACTTAAAATCTTGTAAAAACAAAAAAAATCAAATAATAATTTAAAATTCACTATAAGCACGGACATGAGCTACCTAAACCGAGTAAAAAAATAAACTAAAACATCTAAAAAAGGAAGTGTAAGTAAAATTTTAAGTGCAGACCAGAACATAAACAAACAACTGGTTATGCTATGAATGGCGGTGTGGAGGCTCTCTCTTTACAGGTCTAGGGATTAACTTTTATACTTTTTATTATTTTAATTTTAAATTAAATTTTATATCCGCTCTCCTCCACAGGGCTTTTTCCTTGAGATCCTCTTGGAGCGCCTTTCACGAAGAAATGAATTTCCTCCTACAATTGTTCAAAAACAATAGTTTTCCAGTAGAGTACTTTTATAGAGCCCTCAAGAAATTCTTCAATATAAATTATATAGTTCTCCATTGGTATATAAAGTCCCGAAATAAAAAATTGGTTTTTAATGCAAAATTCCCTTCCATTTACAATGATGAATTTCGGTACAAGTTAATTAACCTATTAAACAGAGATTACCAGCAGTTAATTTTAAACTTATTCCAAATAGCCCTCTAACAATATGTTCTATTTTCAGATATAAGAACAGATTGGCCCTGCTTTTGTCGTCCAGCATCGTATATAAATACGCATCCCCAGTGTGAAATGGGAACTTGAGTTGGATGCACAAAGCGGTTGCTACAGGTCCGAATCTGCTGCCACCAGGGAGTCAGTTTCAGAACTGGCTGCAGACTGTCCAGACCCAAAGCCTCCAACATACGTAATCACGCGTTGTACTGCAAAACCAACATCAATTATGCAGATCTTAAAGTCATATCTTCCAAGCAAGAAGAGGGGGAACTAACTACTTTAGAATCAATCATAATTAAAAATACCATCGCCTCGTTAAACACCCAGACAGCCTCCACACTGCTATTCAGAGCATAAACAGTTGTTTGTTTATATTTTGGTCTGCACTTCAACATTTACTTACCCTCCTTCTTTTTTAGATGTTTTGCTTCTTTTTTTTAACCCAGTTTAGGTAGGTTGTGTCTGTCCTTATAATGAATTTTAAATTATTATTTGATTTTTGTTTTGTTTTTGTATTTTTATAAGATTTTAAGTGAATTTTTTTAAATTGCAGCCTTGAAGATACAATGAGATATTGCGAAACGCTGTCGGCAAAATAAACTATTGTTCTAGTATATGTACTCTCTTTTCCTGGATGCTCCCTTGATTATATATATATATATATATATATATATATATATATATATATATATATATATATATATATATATATATATATATATATATATATATATATATATATATATATATATATATGTGTGTGTGTGTGTGTGTGCATGTATATATATGTGTATATATATATATATATATATATATATATATATATATATATATATATATATATATATATATATATATATATATATATATATATATATATATATATATATATATATATATATATATATATATATATGCCTAATGTTGCAATATAAGCATTTATGCTTCACAGATTATCCATTTATAACCTACTTATATCAAATGATAAACTATTAAAATCTCTCTCTCTCTCTCTCTCTCTCTCTCTCTCTCTCTCTCTCTCTCTCTCTCTCTCTCTCTCTCTCGTAATACTTTAAGCTCGCCTGTCTTTGTTTGCTTGCCAGAATGGAGAAAAAACTCTAAATCTGTTTTATACTCATCATCACCTTCTAACTCCTACAGAGAAGGAACCAGAGCCTCTAATGTCTAGAAAAAATAATTCGATACTTTTGATTTTTATTGATAAAAGAAACATTCGAAGCGTTGCATAAGAAATGGTTCTCGATGTGATCTAAAAAGTAACATGTTGATTGCAATGCTTGTTTTGGAATTTTTTGCTTTCATTTATTTTAGAATTTTACAACATAAAGTAGAAATGTGTAATGCTATGAGTAAATTATTTTGCAAAATAACCAGTTCCCCTAAGGTCACAATTATTTATATTTGCAATTTTATCTTTATTGTACATCACGAACAATAAACTTTGTACATCAGGAACAATAAACTTCGTTAAACACTTACTCATCTTTCAGAGAAACGCAATAATGCAAGAGAAACGTAAAGCATCCAAAAATGGAAGGAGATTCAAATTTGTATCATCCACTCTCTCTCTCTCTTCTCTCTCTCTCTCTCTCTCTCTCTCTCTCTCTCTCTCTCTCTCTCTCTCTCTGCTCGACCATAAGTCGAAAAACTGTTTCATAAGTGGTGCTGACTGTCCAGCGAAGAACGACTGAGAAGGAAGAGCAAAGAGGCGAGTGTTGACACGAGACAGGTGGAGGTGGAGGAAAGGAAACCGCATCAAAGAAGGCTCTTGCTGTCTCTATCGACATTTGGCATTTAAGCCTCTTCAGTCTCAAAGGGAAAGGGGGAAATGCCTTCAAGACCTTCCCGCGCTCTCTGTGATGCCTAAATTCTTCTCTTTCATTGTGGTAAGTGTTGTCCAATTACGCAAATTAGGACATAGTCGAGAATAATTATAAATGTTTATACTGCCACAATATAATCATGGATTTACAAAAAATAGTTTGCAGAGTTTGGTCATTATAAGGAATATTCAGATTAATTGCTAGCTATTACCGCTTGTCATCGAGTAGGCTATTCATCTCCCTCTGCGATTTTGTGTTCACAGGAAGACATTTTTTTTTTCTTTTTTACTCTGATCATACATACTGTGAATGACGAAACGCAGCTCTGTTCTGGTATCTAACTGGAGCCATGTATAGGATTAAATTTGAGCTAAATGCTCCTTTCAGTTGAGGCTATTTTGTTTCTTCATCCCCGTGCTATCTATTTTCTCCTACTTTTATCTCAAATTTGTATGGGTGTGATTGCGTGAATGAGTGTATATGTATGTAAGTGCATGTGTGTGGTTAATTATGTAGATATGTATGCTGTCAGTCGTAAGCGTTAAAATTCTGTGTCTCACGGACATATGATTATTCCTGATAGGTAAATAATTTATTCCATGATATAATAATAATAGATATTCTGAAACTTACGTTACAGTCTTGAATCAAAGGAAATAAACAACATCTAGTTTCCTTTAGCCTCACTTCGCATAAATTCATTTTGAAATAATCAAACTAACCACTGTTATATCTTGGAAAAGTATTGCCTGTATCACAAAATCACATATTGCATAATTTCTACGTTTGTTTTCCCAACCGGATTACTGGTGCCGAAGAGGGTGGAATGTGGCTTTGTTTATTGACCATTGTTAATGTTGTTAATTTGCCCGTAAATCATACAGAATAAAAAAAAAAAAACATTTGTGGCTTTCGAGATATTTTAGCTTAAAAAGGAAAATGTAGCCTTTAAAGGATTCCCTACCTGTGTAATGTGACCAAGTTGATTACAAGATGTTATGAATTGCATTCATGTTATTTTCGCTTTTTCAGAATGTCTGCCATTTTTTTTCTTATCAATTTTTCCCGTCATTTTTCCATGAATGCTTCTTTTCAGAACTTGAATTACAACTTCCGCCAGTCGTCCATCTGTAGACAAAGTGACATCTAATTGCCCCAACCTTACTCAATCGTTTTTTTTTTTTTCTTCTTTTCTTTTCTTATGCTCACAACATATGGCAGCGGAGAGTAAACGGTAATGAGTTTGCAAATGATAACATTCTGATGTATTCACTAAACATATGATGTACAAAATTTCAAAATACGCTGAACGACACGGGCTTTCATCTTCAGCAAGAAGTGCCCCTGTGGTGTTCATCTGCTGCTTTTGTTTGGTGTAATGATTCACTTGACGGTGATGAAAGATGAGGTACATTATAATAATTATTATCCTGAGAAAATAACACTCCGTTTTGCTACCACGTAAATGAGAATCCTACGCAGCGCAACTTCTCAATTAGCAGCTTTTGGAATGGTGACGTTGGCTCATCTGTCAAAAACGTCCGGTTATTCATCACAGCCTCTTGTCACTGTGAAGAGCGTAATTGCACTTTTTAAAGCGTCACGAGACTTGGCGTCACACCGTGAAAAAGGCAAAGTTGAAACAGAATTTCCAAGATTTAACCCGTGAGTTGAAATGGAGTCAAATACTTTTTTTTTTTTTTTTTGACTCTTGACATCGTACCTTTCAGTCTGTTTCTAAAAGCAGGGTTAATAGCCACGTATCTGATTTCCACACACTGATTCTAAAAAAATTAACAAAACCTTAACGACGACATAATTGACTCACCAAATAAACTTCCTAAATTTAACACTTGAATGGTCACCTGTACTCATCTTGCACGATAAATGTAGAGGAATTTTCTGACGGATTAGAGCTGGATTCCTTTTTATAGACACTTATAAAGACGTGAAATACCCTTGCGATTAATCAGAGCTGCAGTTTGATATGCCCTATTAAAATATCTCCTTTTTTTATTTTTGTTGTTCACGTGCAAAACCATGTGGTAAGATTGGGTGATTCATCAAAATTAAAGGTGGTTTAAAAGAATTCATAAATAAAGCAGTACTCAGTTCGGTGATAATACGAATCATTGCATATATTAGTTCCTACATTGAATTTATATACCTGGTTATTTAAGAAAAAAGACACACACACACACACAGACACAGAGAGAGAGAGAGAGAGAGAGAGAGAGAGAGAGAGAGAGAGAGAGAGAGAGTCACGTCCCTCAAGTAATTTAATGGTGCAGGGTAGAATGTTAAAAACTATAACACGCGAAGTCTGACAGGTGACCAAACTCGCTTATCACGAGTAACATCTCGTTGTCCTAATTAACACTTCGCTAAGTGAGTCATTGTCTCCTGGGCTTCTTTGGAACTACGTAAATTTGTCGGAGGGACTTGAACTATTGTATAAAAATTTGTTGGTCCTCAACACACTTCGTTTTATGCTGCCAGTTCATCCTTTCCATTAGCTATAAGTGCTGTGTTGCTTTTACCGTAAAAGACCTCACTCTTTTACTGGAGAGTTTATTTATACTTTTATTACACTGTACATGATTTGTATAAAAACATGCATACAAGATTTAGTAGAATAAACAGTGTACAAATATGTGGCAAAATAAACCTTTCTATCAAACACAAAGTTTTCAACCTCTGCAAAAGAGATATAAATAAATGCGAAAACGAAATGGACCAACAATTGAAGAAGAATCATCGACAGGAATTGTTGCGATAGCGATGATATGAACACTTGTAATGAAATAATTGATTCCACTGTAGCGAAGGCGTGAATAAGAGGCTGCACCTACAAACTTACTGATTTATTCAAGACATCAAACAGACAGGTCAAGAGCTCTTGTGAGCGGAAACGTAGCGCCTAACACGAGGAGAACAAAATAGAGACTAAAATGCATTCAACTGTGTTTGTTTGAGAAAGGAAAATGGCACATAATTCTATATACAAATTACGGACAGAGTTCCGATAAATATAGCTAAAAGCTGACATTGTATTGCTTCCAGTAGGAATGATATATTTGACGTGACATGATTATAGACAATAGTATACTTTAAAAGAGTACATGCAGTCGGCTGTGTTTCTGATACAGGCATGCCCTGCGTGCATGTCCGGAGATGTTCTTTACGAGGAGTGGATGTCCGCAGGGTATGAGTTCAGGCAGCCAGGTAAGATGGACAATTATGTAGGTCCATGTGGGACCCTACAGGACTTCCCTCCCCCGCCCCACCTTAGAGAAGCCTACGGTTGTAGATCAGTGTCTGGGAGGTGTGCTGGTTTGTGCTAAGTTCACACATTCACGAAATTTGTGAAACGTGACCATATGCGAGGTGAATAAGCCCCGCCCAACTGGATACTTGTCATGGGCCGATGTGCGTAAAGCAAGCGTATTTTAGTGCGCTGCAAATGTACGCACTGTGTAAGTGTGACATGACACTTACCAGAGGTGGCCTGACAAGCGGCAGTGCAGCCAAAAGTAGTGCGTGGTAGAGCACGTAACACAGACGTATGTATACCATATGTGTAACATTGTGCGTTACTGAGTTGCATCAACTTCACGTTGTCCCCACGTACTGCGGGGGTTAAACCCCAGCTATAAAAGGGCCGACAGGGGAACATGTGCGGCTAGACACTGACATAACACCACACCATCAACATATACTACCATCCTGCTGAATCAACATGGAGGACATAGCTGAAATCTATGAACTTTTAGCTATAGCAAGTAAGGATAGAAGAGAAATGTTGCCGTTTGTCGTCAAATATGTGGTGCACACCATGTTATTGCTGGACATTGCAACGATTGCAGTGAAGCACACGGCAGAAAAAAAGGTGGCCAAGGAGGGTGTGGGCATGACCGTACCTGCAGAAAAGGATGGAGCAAAGTCACTATGACAACCTGATGGAGGAGTTGTCAACCCAAGGCCCAGACCTGTACAGAAATTTTACCCAGATTAACAGGGGCCTCTTCAATGAAATTGTTGAACGAGTCACACCCTACATTAAGAAGAAAGTGACATTCTGGAGGAAACCCATTGAGCCAGGCCTACGTGTTGCTTATCACCTTACGTTTCCTCGCTATGGGTGATTCATACAAGAGTCTGCAATACTCATTCCGGGTAGCCCAACATCATTAGTTACATTGCACCAGAGACCTGCAGGGCCATTGTTGCTGCCTTCGGGGATGAGGAACTGCAGGTGCCACAAACACCTGAAGCTTGGCAGGAGGTTGCACGGGTGTTTGAGGAATGGTGGAACTTCCCCCACGTAATTGGAGCTATAGATGGCAAACATATTAGGCTCCGTAACCCTCCCCAAGGTGGTACACATTACTTCAACGACAAGAAGTTCTACTCCATAGTATTACTTGCAGTTGCTGATGCTTCATACAGTTCCTATACGTCGACGTGGGTGCCATTGGGTCAGAGTCAGACGGTGGTGTATTTGCCCAGACCCGACTGGCCAAAATGCTGTTGCAAGAGGAAGCAAATCTTCCCCAACTTAATGCCCTGCCAGGTCAACCTAATGGATCTCCTGTGGACTATTTCCTAGTTGGTGATGATGCCTTCCCCCTGAAGAATTACCTTATGAAGCCCTACCCCAAAAGAGACCTAACCAAGGAGGAATGGATTTACAACTACAGGTTAAGTAGGGCACGCAGGACGGTTGAGAACATCTTCGGGATTCTGGCAAACAGATTCTGAATATTCCACACGGCAATATACCTGAAGCCTGACTACATAGAGCCATTAGTGTTGTCCGCATGTGTTCTGCATAATATGATAATAAGAAAAAAAGGAGATTAGGAGCACCCCGTCACACATGCCGTCATACCTGGTAGCTGGAGGAGTGACCCGTCCTTAGGAGCACCCCTTCCAACCGTGTTCGGCAACACTGCAACCAGGGATGCAAAGGAACAACAGAACATGCTGAAAGAATATTTTTTATCAGCTGAAGGCTCAGTGCATTGGCAGGAGAACATGATTTAGTTACTTTTCTGTATACTTGTTTGTTGTATTTACTTAAATGTCTGTTCATGCATTTATTTCGGACTTATTTAAAATTCAGTAATGTATCTTTTCAGGTTTATTTTGCCCTCTTCATTTGTGTGCTTATATTTTTGCTAGTTGATTTAATAAAGATAGTGTTCAAATCCATGATATGTTATTCTCATCAATACTTAGTAATTGGAAAGAGGATAGAGCCAGACATGATATTGCAAATTTATATTTATTCAATATCAAACATAACATACATATAAATATAAGAAAAAAGATATAGTTACTTTGTCCTTTGTAATAATTACTTAACATTGATTCTATTCTGATACGATAATTCTAGCTTTTTGAAAGTACCTTGTCTTAACATTGATTATATTCTGATATGATAATTCTATCTTTTTGAAAGTACCTTCTCTCCGATATTTGTGACATTGTATATGACTTGCTAATTTTTTTCTGCCTATTGTCATTTTGCTTCTGTGCCCATATGTTACATAAAGTATTTTGAACATATTTCAAATTCAGTATTGTATACGTTAGTGTATTCAGGTTCATTTTGCCCTCTTTATTTATGTACTTGTATTTGAGCTACTTCATTGAATACAAGATATTTTTCACATCCATGATATATTATTCCCATCAATACTTAGTAATTTTGGAAAGAGGATAGAGCTAGACATGATATTGCAAATAAATATTTATTCAATATAAAAAACAAACACACATAAATATAAGCAGAATGTACAGCCACTCATACAAAAAAAAATTACTATACACATCTGCACATACATGATAAATAAATTTAATGCTGCAGGTTGCTCAGGAATATCGTGTCTATTGACAAGTTGCTGAGATCCTTTGGGGTGGATGTCACTTAGGGCCCAACCAGCTGCGCCTGTAGAGTCGCCAGCTGTTGTGCAGTGACCTGTACACTGCCTGAATGTGCAGGAGGTGGGCCCAACCAATGTTGAGTTGCCTGGCAGGTTTGCAGGCACTGCAGGTGCTGGACTGTCAGCTGTCACTGCCAGTATGTGGGGCATCAGGCTCCACGTCGGCATCATGGTGCCCTCTTTGGAGGCACGGATGTAGTGATGAATGGCACCGAGGACTTCCATCTTCAGTTACCCACAGGTGAGGTGACATCTCTATTCAGTCGTCCTCCACCTCTTCAAAAAATTTGCACCAGTAGAGGACACTGGGGTGACGCGGAGGTGGCTGGATGGAGGCCATTATATCCTCCCGGAGGGCCTGTGCCTTGGTGATGGCGACGCCAAAGAACTCGGTAACTTGTGTTTTCCGGGCCTTGGTGCCTGATGCGTCATCAACCGGAGACACCGAGGGCGTTAGTGTAGGAGCAGGAGAAGAAACAGCAGCAGCAGGCAGGTCTGGAGCTTGGGCAGAGAGGGTGGCAGCAGCATGAGCAGTCTGTAAAAATAGGAGGAACATATGTGAAAAAATGGTATAAAATGTACTGTAAATGAATGGAAACTATGTAATAACGACATAATCAATAATAATTAAGCATGGAAACACAATAAAATAGACATACCATCAGATGTCCCAACATCTTTGGCTTCCTTTGACGCACGATGTGGGGCTTCAGGAAGTGGAAGATGCTGAGGATCCACTTCTCCCGGTCCGTCAGCTGTCTACCTGTCCCTTGGCCACTCTTCTCTGCTGTGAGCCACCCAAAATGGCCCCTGAGGGACGTAAACTACGTCCTCAGTTCACAGCCACTCACAGGAGGAACAGGTGACTGGCCCTTCTCCTCAAATGCCCTCTAGACCTTGGCCTTGTCCTTGTAGGCTGTGAGGCCCTTGTATATAAATTCAGGCTCATTCTCCAGCCACTCGCCAACCAGCCTCTCATTCTCTTCTGAGAGGATGACTAAAGGGTTCTTCTTTCGGCCCTGACCTGTAAGGCTGGCTCCTTCAGGAGTGCCATCGACGTCGTCGTTGGCATCCCCCTCATGGTCGGCGTCCTCGGTGGTGGCAGCAGGGTCGCTCTCATACACCAGGGCAAGCTCCTCTTCCCCCCTCTCTAGCTCGCTCTCCATCGAGAGCTCATGCCTGAAGGGGGACCACCAGCTACTGAAGGCACCTTAGCGTAGGGGGCAACTCCAGCTACCACAGCTCCTAGAGTTCTCAGGACCACCTTCCTTGTCCTTTTCAACAGAGCTCCTTTAGGCATCTTGGCTGCAGTGGACGACGACGACGGAGGCACTGATGGAGAGAGCAATATGAATGCTGTACACAGAAGCACTGACCTGCAAGTGCGCCGCCTGTCCCTTTTATCCCAGGTCAAAGCTTTGCCACATCTCCGCGGATGCAGGAGGTGCGGCAGAGTTGCCACGTCTACTCCCACGTCATGCTGAGACCTACACGGTGCGGGGCGGGAATGCTGGAGTGGTGTGGGACCACGGGTAAGGGCTTAGCGGCCACGCATTCATCCCGCGGTTGGCGCCACACTGTGCGGGTCGGGCAATGCTGCCTGACAGATGACCTGGCCACCCACACAGGGTTTTGAGCAGGTCGAAAGGTTTGTAAACCAAGTGCACGCCTGGGTGGTCCATAACGGTGTTGCCGCATGCTGGCGCACTTGTAAAGCACTTATGGTACATTTACGTTGTATTTCCGTTGTGTTTACGTACTTGCCAACTTCTTCCCGTGCATGGGCATGCATGCCTTGATACGTGAATGTGCGAACTTAGCATTAAGTCGATTGATGGAAATCTAGACGGTTCTGCTGTCAACTGTCATCTGGAAGGCTTTGTTTCTTCTTTGGATGACCTGGTATGGTCCGTGTAGGCTGGGTAGAGGGGGGGGCTCTGTGTGCGTCCACTCGTATGAACACATATTTCACGTTCTGCAGCTCGTTGGCGACATACACTTTTTTGGCCATAGGGTTCCATCTTCTGAATAATAATAATAATAATAATAATAATAATAATAATAATAATAATAATAATAATAATAATAATAATAATAATAATTTGAGGGAGACATAAAAACAGAGCAAAATAATATGGCGGACAGAAAATAGGAAAACAACTAAGATAAAATATAAATGATTGCGTAAAATTTAATATCAAATTTTAAAAGAACAAACATCAAAGCGTGCAAAACATGGGTTCAACCTCACTTTTCCTTTATCAAATACAATGCGTTAAATTGTTTAACAAACTGTATTGAGGCAAATTTCATAAATATCAAGGAAATATTTCAATCATATAAAAAAATTTATATCATACTCATTATTTATTTATAAAGTTGACAGTCACATTTTGGGTGTTTGAAACCGATTACATTAAAATGCCAGTTCTAAACAGGGAGAGCAATACTCTTGAATGGAAGGAATTTGGTCTTTGGTTCGTCACTGACAGATGTAGTTTAGTCGAATCAGTCTCAGAGCCAGGTGACTGAACTGTAAGTACCTCAGATATTAAGAAAATCCTCATTAAAAACAAATGATAATTATGGCAAACAACTATCAGATTCCATCATCCATCTACAAGTACACAGGACGTTTAAAAAGCACAAACGTACAAATACACACACCAGGTGAGCATTGACCTTCTCAGAAATTGGTCACAATTAGACGATAATGATTCCCATTTGTCCTTTATGCATCATTTCACCGGCATTAACTGCTTCCCTATGAACATTTCTCGAGGAACGAAAAAGTTGTTAATAATGAGTGCAAAGGGAGTGGAAATGCAGTCTTAGAGAAGTAACAGGAAATAAGGAAAACAACGGAAGGAGAATATAGCTAAAGGTCAGGACACAAAACGATGAATGAAAATTTTCATTAAGAAATAGGTTAGTTTTAATACTATGTAGAATAAACATGTTTTATTAAACATTGGTATGCCACTGTTGTGCAGAGGTCAAACAGGGCAAGAAGCGGGTGCTTGGGTTTATCGGATTCAGTACGGTCCGAAAATGACTGGGTACTTCGGCGCAAATTCAGCATCGTCAGTCTTCTCGAAGGCCCTTGGTTACACTTCACGTGTGAACGGAAGTAAAGTCAGCATAGAAACTTCCAGAAGCCTTATCCGGTTACAGATCCAGATTTGTAGGGAGTGTCACTGTGGTGATGTAAGTTCGTTTGTTGGAGTGGAAGTGGCCGATAAGGCAAGTGCGAGATCTGTTGTGAAATATGGGGCATTGTTGTTGTCGGAGCTAATTATCATAGATGGTGAAAAGATAAGCTCTCTATTACCCATTGGAAAGGTAAGCTTAAGACAGTTGGTGAACATTCAATGCCTTGCCGTGTATTTTATTATTTCTTGATGCTTGTGGTTTTTCTTATTATTTGTGCATTTTTATTTGTGTTATACTTATGTCGTGGGAAATATCCCGCATTGTCTCATATCTAGACTAATATAAGAATGTTTCTTTGATTGAAAAATGTTACTGGGATAAACCACGTACACGCGTACAAATAGATGGACAATGTTCGGAGTGACTGTTTTAGACATCTGTCTTTATTGCGTTTAACTAATGGACTTTAGTGTTAGTAAGGGACACTTGGTATCAATGTGGGGGAAGAATTTTGGTTTCTCTTTTATTATCACTTATGTTTTAATGACGTTGTAGGTGGGAGGTTAATGCCCTGCTATTAGCTCATGTTTTTATTTAATCAATCTCATGTTGAGTTTACGAAATAAAGTCTATTTTGTACCCCAGGTTTTATTTAAACATGCCCGTTTAAATGTAGAATTGTATTTGAGCTTAGAGAGAGAGAGAGAGAGAGAGAGAGAGAGAGAGAGAGAGAGAGAGAGACAGACAGACAGACAGACAGACAGACAGAGACAATTTAATTTGGTCTGCAACCAACTTGTGGGATTTTTGCCAGGTAAGTTGAAAAGAAAGGTTGTAGGAATGTTTATTTCACATAACAACTATTTTATGCGCTTACGTTCACTCTAATATAAGGGCGAGGATGAGGGAGCATGGCTTTTCAAAAAAAATCAATTTAGAAAATGTTAATCATGTTATTAAAAGTTTTCCTTTGAGAAGAATAACTTAGAGCTGCAAAGCTGCGAACTCCAAAAAGAACCACAGGCCCAGAGTAGAGTGAGTGAGATTCTCTTCTGATGTTTCCTCGCGTTTTTGTCAGCGTTCGTATCCAGAGTAATGAGAAATTCAACAGCGCTCTTCATCTCCTGTTAATTAATCAACTAATTAAGATAATCAGTACCACTTAGTTGTAGTAACCTCATTATGGAAATAGCGCTTGTTCAAAAGTTTTGAACGTACTTAATACCATAATTAATTTCCTCTTGAATCATTCTCGTAGAGATGGTGCTTATTCCGCGATTGTGTTTGTTATGGAAATAATGGAATATAATATTTTTTACTTACTACACTTAGGTTTTATGGGTTCGGTAACTTGGTTACGTATGTCCTCTTTTGTATAATTTTCGATGCTTATGTATGTATATATATATATATATATATATATATATATATATATATATATATATATATATATATATATATATATATATATATATATATATATACATAGACACACACACACACACACACACATATATATATATATATATATATATATATATATATATATATATATATATATATATATATATATATATATATATATATATATATATATATATATATATATATATATATATGTATATATATATATATATATATATATATATGAGTATGTATGTATATACATACATACACACACCTATATCCAATGGGAATCATAATTTATGTGTTTATCCTCGGGCCAGGATACGAACCTAGACCTTTAGTTTAAATACAATGATAAACCGTCGACACTGGCCACTTAGCTATCAAGAGGCCTAATATCCTTTAGGAGTAAGTTACCCCAAAGTATAGTGAATTGCATTTCAAACAATATTTGTGGCTTAATATCCGTGGATGTATTTAATATCCTTATGTTATATATCTATACAATTATATATGCATTTCTAAACATATATTTGTATTTAATATATATGGATATATTTATCTATATTTATGTTATATATATATATATATATATATATATATATATATATATATATATATATATATATATATATATATATATATATATATATATATATATATATATATATATATATATATATATATATATATAGTGTTTCGAAATTAGAGGCCCGCTTCTACAGCATAAACTAAAACTGATATGGACAAAAACAAAAGTAATTCAGAACAGGTATTTATTTAAGTTTCTCTCCGAGTATTTAATATTTTGTGTGGCTTCCATCTGCCTGTACCACAGCCTGCATTCTTCAGGGGTATGATTTCAGCAAATGGTAAAAAAGCAGAGACTCAAACTTCATTTCCCTGAGCACTTCGCTCACCTCTCTTCGCAGGTCGTCGAGCCTTGGTATACCATCATAGTTCACTGTGCACACTTCAACATGTTCCTTTAAGATACTACCAATGTTACCACACACATTTAGGTCAGGGGAGCTACCTGGAAATTCACTTGACAAGAAGAAATCAGTACCTCTGTTTCGAAGTAGCTCCTGTGTCTGAAGAGCCTTGAAACATGGTGCCTTATCTTGCAAAAATGTGACTTCTTCAACAGCTTACACATTTTCAGAATCTTTGAGGAAAGGAAATACTCCACCAGCAAGCAGTTTCTTTGAAGCATTCGCCATTCCAAGACAGTCTTTTTTCTTTGATTATCCACATTAACCGTTTGGCTGTGAAACAGAGAAAAATTCCTAAACATTCAGGACATTTCACAGCTTGGCGATAGCGCAAGTCATCACTGATATCATCCAACTTTGCAGCTCAAATGATGTCATTTTTATGATTTGGCCTGCTGACTCTGTAAAGGAAGAATTCATCTGATGCGGCAACATGGAGAAAGTCACCTTCATCCCAATCTTTAAGAAATGAACCACGAAACCATGTTGCTGAGTGATGTTGTGCTTGCTGATAACATGAAATGGCTTGATACCAGATTTTTTCAACTCACAATATACAGCACTATAAGTTCTCTTCTTTCCCCTTTTTGTTCCTAGTTTAAGCACCATTTTATGTAAAGACTTTCTTTTGACTCCTGAGAAAGGACTTCAGGCCTTCCAAGATTCTCACTCTTTTCGCGATGACAGTCATATGGATTTTTTTTTCAGTTTCTTTTAACAAAGGATTTATCTCTTTTAAAGTATTTAGCTATCCAGAAACGTGAAATGATGGATGCGCCAGCATCCCTGGCCTCTCTGAAGGTTATAGCCCAGATTCAGTTAATCCATCTGATTTCCTCCAAGTCGTTAGCCATGATTGTATCTAAACTCCGTCACTCAGTCTGAAAATACAAGAAATGGAAAATTAAAAATAGCTTAATAGAAACTTAAAATAATGTACTTGGAGAAAGGCTATAGCAGAAAACTTCATAACTTTCCATTTGTTCTGTGGAGGGAGGGCTCTAATTTCAAAACACATAGTATATATATATATATATATATATATATATATATATATATATATATATATATATATATATATATATATATATATATATATATATATATATATATATATATATATATATAAATATATATATATATATATATATATATATATATATATATATATATATATATATATATATATATATATATATATATATATATATATATATATATATATATATATTATATATATATATATATATATATATATATATATATATATATATATATATATATATATATATATATATATATATATATATATATATATATATATATATATATATATATATATATATATATATATATATATATATATATATATATATATATATATATATATATATATATATATATATATATATATATTACATAAATATAGATATATACATCCACGCATATTTAGCCACAAATATTGTTTAAAATCCAATTCACTAGACTTTTGGGTAACTTACTCTTGAAGGGTATTAGCCCTTTTGATAGCTAAGTGGCCAGTGTCGACGGTTTATCAATGTATTTAATTTAAAGGTCTAGGTTCGAGTCCTGGTCCGGGGATAAACACTTACACATTATGATTCCTATTGGATGTAAATCATTCCCAAGGTTTAAAGAATTGAATATTATTTTATATATATGGCTTGATATGTGTGAATATAAAAAAGTCATTATAAAAAAAAGTCACTCACATGTATGTGACAGTCACACATGTGTATGAGTTTATATGAAAAATTGTTGGAACATTAAGCTTTTTATGAAGAAAGAAAATAACCTTTTACCATTATAACTGCACATGATTACAGTAATTTCTCCTCCCTTAGATGTTTTAATTAACTTTAATAAACGTATTATTTGCCTAAAAGACAGAAGGTGAATTATTTTCTTGTCTCTTGCATGTTAGCAGCTATGACGTGACCAAGGTAATCAAAATAATAAAAATGCCTGTTTTACAAAGGCTTGAATTTACCTTCATAAAAGATGTGTTTTCCTGCGCGTTTGTGATTTTATGCTGGTTTGTGAGTGTGTGGAAAGGAATAAAACCATGCATATATAAACTGGAAAAAATTTCATTTTGAAAGGTAAGTACAATGACTTTACTGACCGTGTACTTTAATTTGTTATGTAAAATTTTAACGATTCGGAAATATTTAAAGTCTACAGTATAAAACTTTTGTTATTTGAAAAAAAATATAATGAAAAACTCAGTCACTTTTGACATAAAATCATCAGTTATATCCACATGAAATTAACGTCTCTTGAAGGCTCTGAAAATCTGATCGGTAGAATGAACCGTAGCTGAACCAGTTTTCTTCTTTGTCGTGACATGTTGAAGGCTTTCATCACAGAAACGACAAGTGATTAACACCGTATACTGTAGCCACCGCTAACGTATCTGGATGTTTAATGAGCTTGCCATATTAACCTTCCGTTAAGAAATCGGGCACATTCCTAACCGGTAGAGTGCCAAAGTACGATACTGAAACCTCATGACTCGATGGCTGCGGCTGTAGTACAAGGGGGATTTTTCACTTCGCTTTGATTCTTGTTAACAGTCGCCAGAGTGCAGACAGCATGACATTTTTCAAACATAAAAAAAAAAAACATAATTCTCTGCAACTGCCATTTTGACCTGTATACGTGGTCGACGCTTCTCTTTCCAGCCTCTCTGCCATTTTGTCTCTGCCTTCGTTATCCAGCACAGCCGCTCCTTCATTCTATGACCAATCGCCGTTTTTCAGAAGTAAAAAATGAAGAGAGAAAACTGAATTCCCTTTCCTAAAAAATGGGTTCGATGTCTCCCCCTTTTGCGCCTGCCTCGGCAGCATCATGTGCGTATTTATTCTCGTTTTTTGCTCTCTTAGGAAAAGGCGATTTTTGGGTGTTGGGGAACACAGACAAATGGAGGTCGTGCGGAAGTTGCATTCGATCCGTCATGGAATTACTCTCGTCGTATAAAAATCATCATTATGTCTGCATCCTTACATACATTCATCTATTCACTCCCAACTATATTCAGTTTTTCGGAGCAATTAACTTCAACAATCATTCATCTGATTCCAAGGGTTTGTGTTCCAGTAAATTTAGTTTTGCCTCTGAAATCTTGTATCTTTCATATTTTCGTTTTTATGAACACTTCAGTCAGACGCAGAAGTGACTGATACTCAGACCTGCTCCTTGGTTTCAACATTGCCATTTTTGCCTCTTGAACAAATTTCCTAATGAATCCTTGTATTATGCATTAACCATTTGAGCGATGGAACTATGAACAAAATGTGATACGACTTATCTTATACCGCTAACAAAGCGGATTATTTAGTTATCTTTCCATTTTGTCGTTTCCGTGAAAGCCAATATAGTTCTTACGTTCAACTGACAGAAACTGAAAAACTCGCCGATGACTGGTAAGGTTTTTGATTTCATAGTAATCATCTTACCGATCCTTTTTGTAAAACATCCTATTAGAATATAATGTCATAGATATCGTTTGCTTTGGGAATTAGTTTGACCGTCTGTTTTTATAAACGTGGCGACACCAGCAATATTTCCTTATCTTGTCTTTACTTTCTCTTGCTAAATTTTCTAGAATTCATCATCTGGCTGCATTGCTGTTATTTGAAAACCTTTGCGCCTTCAGATATCACGTCATAAAGCTGCAATTAGTTTATTTTTTCAATTCAAAATAACTGAAAAGGAAAGAAAATAATTATTTTCACTCCATTCTGGGACTGTCTTCTTTTTATATTACTATTTTGATTATTAATATACAGTACTATTGATGAAATACGGTAGTTTTTTTATACTTCCTATTACAAGTAATTGGTGGATACTTCTTATTGAATAACATAATTTGAATCATAGGCCTAAATTAAAGTGCTTAGGCCTGGCAGACACAAACCGTGTGCCATTGTCATCAAAGGATGAAAACTGATTCGTTAATCTTAATAACTGGTTACCTTGAAATTAGGTATAATAATAATAATAATAATAATAATAATAATAATAATAATAATAATAATAATAATAATAATAATAATAATAATAATAATTAACAAACTAAATGCCAAGATAGAATTAAATATTATCCTGGCAGCTTCGGTTTTAGCTTTTATTTGTATCTTGATTCCAGGTACGGCAATCAAGAAGTTAAGGTTAATTGCTTTGAGTCACAATTTTTTTTTTTATTCTTTCAATTATTAAGACGGGAAATGGAAACGAAAAAAAAAATTACCTTGTATGTTGTGGAATATGGCAATTTATAAGCAAAATATCTCAGGAAAGAATCAGCATAAAACAGTAAAACGAGTTAGTTTTTCCTCTGTTAGAAAAGAAATACAGGTAAAGAGAGTTAAGGCATCAACATGGCAAATCTGTCAGAGCTCCGAAGACTTGCAATGTGAAGAACACGGAGGCGGTTCCACCCGTCTGTGACAGGAAGCTCACCTGCTTTGGCTCTCGATTGGAGGTTTTGACCAATTCAAGGAGGATATAGGTCACTTTGATCTACAAAGACGTAAAAAATCCATATATATACATACATATAAATACATACATACATATATATAGATAGATAGATAGATAGATAGATAGATAGATAGATACGGGATTGTAAAAAAAAAGAATGTGAATACTGAAAGTCTGTGGAGGACTTCTCATCCAGCTGGTTAGAATACTGAAACATTACACAGTGGGCAGTGTGATCAAGGCCTTTTCGATGAGAAATGTCTTTTGATTCCAGCTGACAGATATTTATGACAAGTATACGAACACCTGAATGGACACTGTCTTTTCCAAGGGAGGAAAATTAAAAAAATAACGAAGAGAATCTCAGTGATGGAACATAATGAGATGACATTGATTTTCATTTACTCTCCATCGGCATCGGAAGGGTAATTGCCTTCATGGTGATCATTTCCCGGGAAACGGATAAGGTTAATGAGGTCACGTGATTGGAGCTATTCCATGATGCTTTTCATGAGGATGGAGGGAGAGGGGGCGAGAGAGGGACCAAGACGGATAGAAAACAAGTAATAGATGCGCCGAAGTTTCTTCGGCGCAATCGAGTTTTCTGTAAAGCGTATAACGCTGTAGGAAACTCTCAGCTACGACCCATGAAACTCAGCCGCAGCCCATGAAACTTTCGCCCACGGCCCGGTGGTGGCCTGTGTTGTTGGCATCTATAGTGGTGCCAAGCGCACGATCATGGCTAAATTTAACCTTAAACAGAATAAAAACTACTAAAGCAAGAGGGCTGCAATTTGGTATGCTTGATGATTGGAGGGTGGAGGGTCAACGCATCAATTTGCAGCCCGCTAGCCTCAGTAGCTTTTAAGTTCTGAGGGCGGACAGAAAAATACGGTCGGACAGACGAATAGCGCAATAGTTTTCTTTTACAGAAAACTGAAAGGACATGGACATTCTCCGAATACAACGATTGAAGCTGACAACATAAAATCGTGTTTATAAACAAAATACATAAAATAACGAAATATTAATTTTTTTAGTCATGTATGAGAGGAAAGAAATTCAAAGGATCCCCAGACTGAGCGATTTTGACATAATGGACTCGTCAAAGCCACTGAGGAAGAGCTTGATTGTCGATGTAATGACTGAAGAGCCCGTGCCAGCACAAGGCTGTCTTTACCTAGATAGACAGATAGATAGACAGGTCTCAGGACATGAGAACTTACTATAAATATTCAGAGGAAAAGGGAGATATTAAAATATCTTAATTTTACTTCAGAATCGTTAAAAAATCAGTTATTTGATAAAGATATTTACGCTTTTACGGACTATTATTACTGGTACCAATCAGTGACTGTTCAATAAAATCTTGCGAAAAGTTGGAAACTAAAATGCTTGTTAAAATAAACAAAATTATAAGACGAATGAGAAAAAAACAGATGAAAAGACATCAGTTGAATATTATAAACAAATAGAACATAATGAGATTAAGGAAGAACATGAAGCATGTAGCCTACTTACGAAGGTATTTTTTAGGGGTTACGATACATGAATAGCAAAGAAAGTTGAAGTTCTTGCTTAATGTATTGAAGAAGGAAGAGTGGCCAGTGGAATGTTTTATTTTATTGTATTCATCTGTTTGTTAATTTGTTCTTTTTCCGGTCAAGAATCCAGGGAAGACTGCCAGCATTCGCAGACGAGGAACAGTTATCTTCAAAATCAAACAAAATAAATGGATAAAAAAAAATTCGTTGTTGCAATGAAAATCAACTAACTAAAATTTCATCATTCGATTTTAGTTTTCTTCTTTACAAGGCTTCTCCTGCCGCAGGCAATGAAATCTCGACAGTGAGAACAATGAATGAATGCCGATAACTTCGTTTTGAAAAGTTTAGGCTTAATCTTATAACTGTTCATGCCTTGCCATAATTGCTAAATAGTTAATGTAAAACTTATGCAACGAATAAGTTTCTCAACGATATAAATTAATAAATCAATGAACATCATTTCGTTATGTTAAGAACTAGAAATTGACTGACTAGGGTAACGCAGTTACCTAAGTGTTCCCAAATTAACGCTTCTTATGCATTATGCCAAGGAAAAGAAATGGAACATGACTAAGCGGGATTCTTCTCTCTCTCTCTCTCTCTCTCTCTCTCTCTCTCTCTCTCTCTCTCTCTCTCTCTCTCTCTCTCTCTCTCTGTCCAAACCATATCCAAACTCGTTGTTCAACTTTATTTCCCCATCACTTGTCTGGACTGAATAAGCTCTCAGTCCAGCATTTTGGGAACTTCTTGTCCAGAATTAATTTAGTTCTCCCTCGTTTTCCTCTTCTCCCAGATCCACTTTGGTTTTAGTTTGCGATGTCATTTCCCTTTACCTATTATCATTTGTTCCCGTATTTCTATTTTGATCATATCATTTTATTTATTAAATTGTCGAAATCGGTTTTCGAGAAACAAATACACATTACAAATACTTGAAAATAAAATTTGTAGAATCTGTACGATTCTCCTTTTTAATCTCTAGATTTAAAAAGAGAATGGTATGGATTCTCGAAAGCTCTCTGTGAGGCTTTATTTTTAAATATATTTAAACAGTTACATAACTACTCGTTTCTCCATTCTATGACTCACGCTGCTATGGTATTTTTTATTTTTGATTTTTCAATTTATTTATTTTTATTTATTTTTATTTAGTCATTTTTAGTTATTATTTATTTTTATTTATTTATTTTCATTTATTTTCGGTTTTCTTTGTTATGACATAGACAAAAAATTATCCTGTGACCTTTTGGTTGGCAGTCTTGTTATATTTTCTTATTTCTGTACTTAAGTTTATTTCGCAAATCATTTACAAAACAACTTGAGCAATCAATTCAAATGGCTTTCATTATTCTTTCTTGAACATTTTGTGCTTAATGTAAAACTCTAATCCAGTGATTTCCAAAACACTTTGCGCCCCCTTTGCTAAGGCAGTGTTTTTTTACAGTGATTGAAAATTGTGCCTGCAAATGCCATCTCTTGAGTTTGACAGAGATGATGCTCTCAATGTAGGACTTTCGGTCGATAATAGATTATAAATGTATAATCGGAAACTGATATAAGTGCTTAATTGATGCTAGTTTTATTCTAAAGTTATGGCGCTGTTCTCATAGTTACCCATAAAATTGATGGGTGCTCGTCCCCTTGAACAGGACTGGAGCCCTTCCATTATATAAAGCTACTTTTCGTCTGAATAAAGAGTAGAGTCTATCAAAAGTAAGAGTAAGTTTTCCCACGTAATCTGGAAAAATGCTTTTACATCATAACAATCCTTTAATGGTCTTGTAGTTACTACCAATTGCTGGCAATCGCTAATGAGGCAGTTTTAACCACTATTTACTTTCATGAATGTAAAGATAGCTAGTTATTCGAATAAATACTGGCTTACCAGGCACTGGACCTGCATTCAAACTTTTGGGAAAACTATTCGACAGGCATATCCAAGCAGACAAGGCCATTGCGTTTATCTTATTGTTGCAATACCAGGCAGAATAACAATCAGTCCCTGGATACAAGAGTTTTCTGGAATCGACTAAACTATAAAGGTTGCCTTCACTGGAAAATCAAGGCAGGTTGGGTTCAGAAAATATGGGAGATTTCGAGTCTACATCAGTGATTTTGACGACAATAACCAACCACTAAAGAACGGGTCATTATCGTTGGCGTCACTGAGTAGTTTTTAATGAGATCACTCCTTTGCATTTCCATACTCGCCCGAAGGATTAGTTCTTTAATGTGCTGTGAAAGCTACAGCAAAGTGAAAGTAAAGAAGTAACGCAACTAACTGAGATGAAACTGAAAGAATCCGAAGAAGAGTGAAAGGCAGAGAGCTATGCAGTTGGGCCGACAGGAAGCTGCAAAGAATCTTGAGCATCATCTACAGTGTGCCGCAGAAAGCACACATTAGTCGAGAGTTCTTTACTGGGATAACTACAGGTTATTGCAGATGAACAAAATGGAGATGCATTTTGTTCAACTGCATTAAACTTGACTGAAGTTCGTAAAAGGTAGTCAATTAATAACCGTTGTTGTTGATATTTTATGACGTTTTCAAAAGATGATAAATTCATTATACTTTCACTGTCGACCTCAGACAACTTAAAAAAGCAGATATTAATTTTCGCAAAAATAATTCATTCATTCTCAAGGAATTTTATAACTGGCAATTCTGGGGTTAATGTCTGTCACTTAGCAGAGCACTTTTGATCTGTCGTAATACTATTTATCGCTTGTTTTAATCTTATATAATATTTATTCTGCGATTATTCTCTCTCTCTCTCTCTCTCTCTCTCTCTCTCTCTCTCTCTCTCTCTCTCTCTCAGAAAAAGAAGAGAAGGACTCATGAAATACTGATTCGTAGAGGAAGACTTGTCTTAAAGTCTCCTGTCAGGCTATTCTCGATTCCAATCCTTCCAGAGGGGAAATAAAAGACAAACAGACACAAAGAGAAATTAAAAAAAAAGTCAAGAAAAGTTATTGTGTAGCAGAAAGTGTAACGTCTGACGAAAGTATTCCAGGAGAATTTTTACTCTCTCATGCAAGAAGAGGTATACAGTTTCCATCACTGCGTACAGCGATAAAATTGATGAAATTACTGTCCAACTAAATCGCCAAAGCCTTGGGAACGGAAAGTAAAAGATTATCTGAACGTTCTTCGCAAAGCCGATTGTTTTGCATCATTCAGGATGACCCGGCAGGAGAAACAGAGTGCTTTTATTCTGTATTTTTGTTCTCAGACCTACACGCATACACGCGCATACAGTATGTCCACGGTGATGAAAGATGGAATATGAGCTCTTGATTTGCTTTGGTTTAGAACTTATGTAGAGCAAAAGGGAAGTTTTTTTCACTGTTTCTTTCTTCAGCTTTGATACTTGGAAACTATGCCAGCCCTGTGTTGTTTGTAGAAAGGATTGCAGAGAGTTGTATATTTTTATTTGTAAAGCCTTGAAAATTACATTTTATTCTAGTTACCATTACACGTGTACCGAAATACTCTACAACCGATGTACAACGCAATTCTATGTAAGAAAAGTTATATAATTTCAATGGCCACAGAGTCAATAATCATATTCTAATCAAAGTCTTGGCGTCGCATTGGCAAGGATTATCTTGTATCCCACATAACTTAGATTACTCGCGCCGAAGCTTCTCATTCAAAACTTGTCAAATTCAGTGATTTATTAGGATGTTATAAACGTTACACATAATACGTATAGATTGTAATAACATACACAGGAAATGTGTTACTCTTTTATATAACTTAATATATTATATTTGTTAAATTGTCAAACGATAAACCAAAATAGCAAAGATATTTTATTGAATAGTTTCCAGACAAACTTCAGAATTTTTCAGAAATACCTG
>NC_089761.1:9737632-9745132 GCF_040412425.1 Macrobrachium rosenbergii
CTCATTACACTGTTTTTGCAGCTTCTCTCTTAGGTAGATTGCTTTAGGAGACTCCAAATAGGTAGTTTCGTCCCGGACCTCATCATGCACGTTGTTAGGCCTTAAAAGAAATATTAAATTAGATACATGTCTTTTAGTTATTCCACCAGTTTTTCCCTTACACAAGACCGCTCCAGTGACCTCTCCTAATTCATCAGTCGACGTTTCTCGAACAATCGCCATAGGATATTGGCTGACTTACTAAAGGGTTCCTTAATCAGTGCAATATCATTCCTCAATATACGAGACTGCTTGATGGGGTTGTAACGATCTTTCACACCGGCTGCTTGCTGTAAGTAGGGTAATAAATTCTGAATGGTATATATCTATCAAATTCTGTCTAACCTTACGAAATTTCCAAAAATTATCTCTTACTCTATCGGTCAATTCAAGTGAAAGTTATCACCTAAGTCCAAGTCAGGAGATTGTTGTAGTGGTGGAACAACATTAACAGAGACTAAATCATTTCCCTTTAATAAACTCTGGAGTTATTGGCTCAGGAATAGTCGAACTCAAGTCAGTCTCCCGCAAGGCTTCCTTAAAAGCAATGGGTCTTCTATTGACCATATGTATTGTTTGACCTATTAGAAATTCAAAGTCTCTAATCTCCAACACATTATTTCGAATTGCACCATATATCAGTTTCTTTGTCAATTTAACACAACTTTCTACCATAGACCCCAATGTACTATTTCCCTTAAAGAACTGATGAAACTGAATAGGCTTTATACCATTCTCTTCAAAATATAATCTAACCTGAGGATCCTTTAAAATATCCATGATAACATTAGCACCAGCAAGTAGATGGGTACCCATACCCGAAACGCACAATTCTGGTATACCATATTCAAAGCAATGAAGCTGAAAAGCTCTTAGATATTCATTACCAGTCATATTCATACACAGTTTTAAATTTATGGTCCTACTCCATGTACACGTGATACACAACAGCCAAACTTTAATCTTCTGGTTATTTGAACGTACAAAGAATGGACCTATATAGTCAACAAATATGGCTCTGTAGGGGATTTCCGGGATTCACCCTGAAATCACGGTATGAATTTTGTTTACATTAATGGTTCTCTCATTGAAACGTCTACAGGTTACACAAGCTTTTAAAACCTTTTTGACAGTTGAAAAATAACAGGGTATCCAGAAAGTTTTCCAATTTCATATAGCAGGGAATAGTATCCTGCGTGTGCAAATCTCTCTGATAATTCTCAATAATTAGCAGAGTTAGTGGACTGCCTTTGGAAAGTAAAATGGGAAACCTGTATCTCCTGTCCTCCTTTAATTTGTCCAGTTTGCTGCGTACTCGCAAAAGCCCTTCATTCTCAATTTAAAGGTTAAGTTGTCCAACGATCTTAGGTAACTCTTAAGTAAACGTTTGCTAGAATCAAAATACTTCAATACTTCCGGGAAACGAAGTCTTTGGTCTTTCAACAATACGAGACGACTCGCATCTGCGAAAAATTATATCCAGAATTATAAACTTTCAAACCAGCAAACTTATCAGGATGCTTGGATTTAACCTTAAGTTTCAGTTAATTTACATATATTAACACAGCTCTGTAAGTCAGGATAAGTTTGTGAAAATCTGAAAATCTACACAAAGTCTGCACATAATGATCATCTGTTTCCCCAAAAGATAAAGTAGCTTCATAGGAATTAATCTCTTCCAGGGATGGACTTATTGATATCACATGGTTAGGAACAGTAAAGACCAGGGTTAGGAATAGTAAAGACTAGAGTGTCTTTTCCACCGTCTCCGGTCTAAGGTTATTCCTCAGCAACTCAGGACCTGAAAAGTAATTTCTTCTCATCAGCTCCTTGTACGACAGACAACGAGTAATGCAATCAGCCGGATTATCTTCCCAGAAATAAAGATAAATGTAACGGGATGTTTTTCACACATTTCATTGATGTCCAGCGATATGTTCTTGATAAAAACAAACTTTTGTAATTTATCAAGCTTTATACAATACGAATGAATCAGGACAAAGCCACCAAACTAATATACCTGCAAATCGACGACTATGATAGGGTTAACACAAGTGTGACCTGCTGATTCCATATACAAGTCAACCAGGCACTCAGCAGCCAAGGCAATACCCTGGAGTTCGAGGAAGAGAGAATACTTTTAGAAATCAAATTCTTCCCAACAATGCAGTTCTGCCACCAAGTTTGTGCTACCGAAGTTGAAATGTTCAAAAATAAAATCCACAATTCAAGATAAATTTACTACTGTCAGCAAAGCTAACAAACCTAACAGTCATTTCTACATCCAATAAACACTTAGGACGCTCACTACTGAGAAGCGTTGGCGCTGCTTGTAATATTCTTCCACTCTCTCTGTAGATCTTTACATCCAGAAAATCGTCCCAGCCTAACTCATTATTACACTGTAGAGTGCATAAATAACCTACTGCGGTTAAGCATGGGAGCCGTGTTAAGTTATACAAGTCGAACTGGGAGGCAATAGAGCGTAAGATATCCCTCTTCGTTTCAGCATGTACATCAAAATTAAAGGGTCTGGTAGATAGAGAGTCTACTTCTCGATTCCAAGAAACAGACCAAATAACTACCACTGAATTCGTAAGCAGTGTATTGCTTTATCAATGGACTTCTGCAAGGATAAATCATTACTGACAAACTGCTGTAACTTGAACTTGTAAGAGGGTCAAATATATGGTTTAGTTACCAAACATGCCCATTCAAAGATCCTTAGAAAAATCTAAGGCCACTGTGGGAAATTATCCATGTAACAAAGCTGATAAGATAAAAGCTTCTTAGCTCAATAAACATACACTATCGTGTTCCATACAAATCAAAATCTTCTAAGAACTAGATAACAAGTGGGCTGCATCTTAAGCCAAAAACTCAATCTTATATTTCTGTAGCCTAACAGTGAAATCATTCTTTTCATCATTTCTGAACCATAAACACAATAGTCTGTTACTATCTACCTCATAAGAGCAAGATTATTAAATGCCTTACAGATATTAAAACAGAAGATGAACCAAATGAACATGTAATAAAGCAGAAAAATTTTAGTTCAATGTCGGTCCAGGAATGTATGGCCTAATTATGACTTACTATGTAATTTCCCTGCTAGGATCCTTCTGACAAAGATTAGAAAAGATCAATATTCTGCATTTGGTGGTTTCACGGTCTACTCTAAATATACCAATATGAAGGTAAAAAAAAAAGCGTATGGTTAAGGATGCTGGGTTAAGAATTCATCAAGATTATCAATACGTTCAATTATACCAGCTGCTTCTTGCTCTTTGAAGTTCAGGTCCTGGAGTCAACTATGCAGGATTATTAAATTTCCTTAGATTAGATTTCAAGTATCTTAGCAATTCATAACAAATGAGCAACTTTGAAATTCCTTAGTAATGGAACGATAATTCGTCCTTCTTCATTTCTTTTCTTATTTTCAAGGCATATTTACCAGTTTAACATTAATTTCACACTCATTTTCTTCAGGCTTACCATCCTCGGGCCTGGTACTGTTATAATTCTCATTCAAAATACAACTAGCAGCCCTCTCAAGCTCGTATAGATTAATTCACCTTCGTCATCTAATATACAAAAATCATGGGAACAAGGCTTATCATCAATAAACCGGTCCGAAACTTAAATTAAGGACTGCCAAGACGCCATAACCTTAAACAAATCGCTATCTGACGTCTTTGAGAACCATTAAAACAATGTCCTGCATAAAGGCAAATATGACAAATCCTTCAGCACTTGTGTTAAATTACCTTGGCTTAATACCCCCTGCAGAGGTTTGAGAATACAGAGATGAGCTTTCCGCACCGAACAGTGTTCACTTTAGGAAGACAAAAACCGAATTGGCACCCACTATAAAATTTATGCCATAAAATCTCATCATCATCACTGGTTAAAAATTCATCAGCCAAACATAATCTCGATCCTTAAAACCTCAACCTTGCCCAAAGAGGAAGCTTTCGTGTATTAATGCAGGGTAAACAGAGTGCTTCAATTATTCTAAAACTGCTGCCAAATTTGAGTTTTAGCCTCTACTAATCTAGTGGTATGCATTTAAGATGTGTTTATACCATTACAATAGTCAAGGAAATGGTGTATCTAACTCATCACCAGTACAAGTTTATCAACAATAGTAGTCATGAAGTTACTGACAGCCCACTATCCTTCAAACACCACAACCTTTAGCCCCCTCCCCGCTTCAAAATGTGCTGAGCATGTAAGCAAGATTGAGTCACTATCAGAATATCCTGAAAAGCCTCTGTTATGGTTAACATACAATTTCTTGGTTTTATCATCAGTAAGTGACATTAGAGAACAGGTTTAGACTTCTTTTGCAGTGGAAGGTCCAGTTATTCCAGCATTGTTACATTCATCAGAACTAGACTTAACACATAAAAATCCCATGTTCCATTCTAACTTGGTATTCGGTAAGAACTAATACAGTATCTGCAAGATCCACTCTGCTGATTTAAATTAGAGCATTTGACACAGCCCCCATATTTCCTAATTTGATCTACCTAGAAATAGAACTTCTCTACATTTAGACACTTATTCATAGGATGAGTAGCGTCCTTTAAATTCTGCTCCTTAGTGCATATAATACACGGCTTGAACTTTACTTTTGTCATATTTCACCTTAACAGCAAAACTAGCTACATTATCACTGGTAGAAACATCCGCATAACCCTTAGGAAGCAAGCTATTCTTTGAATTTAGATTTTCGTTTGCTAGCGAAACGATCACAAGCCTCAAATTAATTTCAGTAATTTCCTTTCAATGAAGGCTTAGCATGATTAGTTATTTGTATCAGTTCAAGTTTGAACTGGGCGTCATACTTTCCCAGATAAAAATGAACATATTGTCTACAGTAATGCAAACTTGTTTACCCTTCATTTAACAAACGGCCTTTGAAATGTATTCATAAGGATCCGAAGTAATCTAATTTAACCAGTCAATTGCTTCAATACATTAAACTTCTGATCTCTGAGGCAAAAGCTTCAGCAACAATTTTGCAAAAGTATAGCCTTTTATCAGCTTCTAATGAAATTAACAAGAATTAAAGTCTACCAGATAATTGGTTGTTTTTAATAGCAAAAGTTTATCATATTCCGGATATTTGAATTTGCTAATAGTATCTTCAAACTTTCAAAATCTAGAAAGATCTTCCTCAGGTGAGCTGATATACTTGTGTATGCAATTGACTCTTAGCAACTAAGAGCTTCATCTGCTATGGAACGAGGAGGAGTGGGAGTCAGTTCAACTGGTTTATAGCTTAGCATTGAAAGATATTCACTGTACTTGGCATGATATAAATTCTTCTTCAGATTTTTTCCTTTTCGTCTATATCTCCATTCCTAAAATTTATAAGAACCTGTTTATTCAATAATCTAATTCAGCATCCCAGTCCTCAAACTGCAATCTAGATTTCTACGCTCACTAGAACCCAAAGTGGTAAAATAACCTCTTAGGTTATAATGTCAGCAATGCATTTCCTAATATATCAGGAACATTAACAAGTTTCTGTGTTCCCGCTACTGACTATATATGCTTATGTTGCCTCAAAATATATTTGATATATTCAAAGACACCACAAAACTAACATATGACTTCAAAAATTTAACAACTACATCTCAGAGGCAATGGAACAGAATGCGTAGGGCATCAAACACCATCACGGCCCCACGTTGGGCGCCGTTCAAAACAGGAGAAGATATGTAATTAAACCTCCAGGAGACAATGAACAGAGTAGCCAAAATTTAAAACACCTTATTATTTGAACTACAAAGATAGTGTCTTAGAAATGTCACTATTAAAAAATTAATGATGCCACCTTAAAATGCGGTGTCCATGGCACTGGAACACCATGCAACCCTCGTCTTAAATCTCACAACCTATATAAATAATGATCACTATAAATATAATGAGATCTATAATATAGACACGATCCTACAAATATAAATTTAGACCATACAACTCCAGAACTCAAAATTTTGCAAACCAGTCTTTCACTGGGCATGAAGAATATGCCGTCTTGAAATTAGTTAATATGGATCATTAAAACAGATAAAAGAATCTTAAATTCAATAATGGCAGTAAAAATATGTAAGTTATGAGATTTAATTTATGGACTAGTGATAGTGGATGGAAGAAAATTACTTCTACTATCTCTAATAGATAAAACAACAAAAAATGAGACCAACTTAAAGTAACCAGACGTCTTAAAGTGCCTGAAGAGTTCCCTGTCGATATCAGATCTTCATGTGACCAGAGCTGATGCAGCAGAGATACTAGGAATAACTGACGGCCTTAGCTGGTAAAAAGGGCGGAGAAACATACCCGCTGCCGCTCACGGGCTCCGAAATGTAGACTCGATATCTTATTTCTCCATAGCAGCGGGCGGAGGTCATAAAAGATTGCCTGTAAAGTTTCTTATGTTCCCCAAGAGTTAATCACAAGCCGTGGTAGTGACTAGTTGATGGTTGGTGAAACAACTGTGAATGTAAATAAATAAACCTCAGAAAGCTCTGTTTGCCGCGGTTCTTGAATGGTTTAACAGTCGTTAAACGACGAAATATCAGGAAGTTAAATCTCTAATTTGTTGACACACAATAACATCTTACAGTACCAACTAACCAATACTTAAAAAATTAAACAAAAGTTGCTTAAACAGTTTTCTGGGGAGCAGCTTTGGCGCCCGCAGCAGTCAGCTAAGAGTGGAGTCAGCTGAAGTGGAGTCCACAAAATTCGCTTCACAGACTGTCAGCAAAAGTAAAAAAACACATGGCAACTACTCTACCAGCCGCTATCTTTTGAATGCAGGGAAGCTAAGTTTGCTTTTTTATCAACCACCTTGTCTTATTCCTTATCTTTATCTCATATAAGACTATTAACACATATATACGGCCGTTCCCTTTCACCACTGTTACATATCTATACATATATGCTCTAGCTGTGATAATAATAACAATTTACATAGCTATGAGATTAATATATATATATATATATATATATATATATATATATATATATATATATATATATAACATCTGAAGAGAGAGAGAGAAATTAAGCTCAAAGTATATTACTGATGTGGAGAAATGAATAATCAAGTGAAAATATATTCATACATTCTCCGATTTTTAAAAATATAAATGAGACAATGTTTATTATTTAGGATGAAACCACATAAATGTACATGCACTGAACATATAGTAAATTATAATCATTCTTTGGTCAATGATTTTGCATTTACTTTACCTAGAATATTAATCAATAAACTACAAAATAATGATCACCTTTGATTTGATCTAATATACTGAATCGCTGAATTGGATTATATCCAATTATAGCCCTTCGCTCGATCTAAGGTCTTAGTTATTGAAAACTGCATAATAATGGGTGAAACACGTTATTTTTAAATTCTTATTATTAATATGATGCAAATTC
>NC_089761.1:9747632-9771947 GCF_040412425.1 Macrobrachium rosenbergii
TGATCTGACATCAAATAAATTCGAAAGACATGAAGAGCACAAAAGGGAAAGGAAGAATGGGAATAGAATAGAATAACGACATTGTAAGAAAGGGGATGAAGTGTGAAGAATTGCAATGGTAATGGGAAAGGAATATATAGTTCACTGACTCAGAGGAAAGGCAACTAAACACAAAGGTAAATATTCTTAACGAGACAAATCAGAGACCATAGTTCACCGAGGTCATTTACCAATGAATAAGTGAGCTTTGTATCAGTATACTCTTACAATACATGTAACAGATATACTGTATAACTTGAGCAAATTTTGTGTTCAACACTTATGAGACGTGCAAACTGCGAAAATCCTCACCCTCAATGAATGTCAAGATGGCTTCTGTGTCAACACTTCATCTCTACGACAATCTTTCATGAAAGTTTAATGATAATGAGAGAGTTTCCTAATGCACATAACTGTTCTTAAGTTCATGATATCAACACACTCAAAAGACAAGAACAGAAATAAACGAAAATGCATCCTCCTCTCAACTCTGTGGTGGACGTAATAAGAGAAGAAAGAATTTCCTATGGAATCACCATCCAATTTTAGGTTATTGCTTCGTCGAGACCCTTGTGTGGATTTGGACATTATCAGTAACAGCCATTAAAAATTATGGCGCCATATCTTACTTTGGAATTTGAAACTAAGTTCTCAATTCGGTTAGAATTGCCTTGTATCGGGGTCGCTGAAATGGCCAGTGGTTTTTCTGTGAGGATATTCGGGAATTCGTCTAACTTTCTTAATAAATACACTAACTAATCGATCTTTTTAAAAATATCACTAACTAATCGGTGACAGTTGGGAAGCATTGCAGGAAAAAGTTCCATGGTTGAAGGATCCGAAATTAAATCACAAGCACGCCTGACACAACGCAAGAATCCGCTTACGACAAGTTGATACCTTAGTTTTACCAGATCACTGAGCTGATTAACAGCTCTCTAGGCTGGCGAAGGATTAGACTTATTTAACGTGGCTAAGAACAAGTTGGTTACTTAGCAAAGGACCTACGGCTTATTGGAATCCAAACCACATTACAGCGAGAAAATGAATTTCTATCACCAGAAATAAATTCCTCTAACTCTTCATTAGCCGGCCGGAGAGTCGAACTCGGGCCTAGAGTGCAAGGTGTCTACCGACTCGTCCAAGGAAGATTAAGCCTCTTTGAAAGTTCTACGGTTATGGTGGAACTGAAAAGCAAAGGTATAGTGTTTTAACGAATGAGCAAAGCAATTTTAACGACGTACAGCACTTTAGTGTTGGTGTTTGATACTTAATTTAGTTTTTCATTTCGATACAGTAAGTTAAAAATGCAGGTATTCTATTTTTTTTTTTTTTTTTGTGTAGCATTTCCTGTAGTTAGCAGGACTGGAAGAACATACTAATAAGCAATGGTACCTTAATCTTTGGTTTAATCAGCATTATCTATGTATGCCACATGATGCAGTGTTTCTTTTTGATGAAGTATAACATCATTTAACGACAATGTCTGTGATTTTGTCTACACAAGCTAATCATAATAGGTTGTGTGAGATGATGAATGTAAGGTTTTTGAGTTGGGCTGTTTTCGTAAATGCTTTTCCACGTAGATCAGGATAGTGAGAAAAGATTTGTGATTTCTTAATGAAACGTCTGTGTTCAAATGTTACCATTGGATTTCACTTTAAATCTTCGTACCACAGGATAAACTAATTTATCTGGTTCATTTTGAAACTCTTGAAAATTTTCTTGAGAGTTGAATAAGTCTGAGCAGTGAGATCATCAACGCATACAGATATCACTTATTATGATAAAGACTATAAGACTGTGCTCGGTTCTTCGTGGATCTCATATTCATTTAACTGGATCTATAGGAGTAGTGACAGTGATTGATATATGAATCGTTTGATTTGAAAGAACTGCCAGCTAAGCGTCTGTGGGTCCACCTATGTACTCTTTTAATCTTGTATGGTATGAAAACAATCATTTTACTTAAAGATAGCAAAGACTAGGTCATATTCCCCTGGTGGGACATTTCCCCCGACATATTCCTCCATCTGACATTTCCCATCGATATTTCCCCTAATATACAGCAAGTTACTCAATTACCCCTGTGATAGTTTAAGTGATTGGGATGCTAGTTCTGCCAATTCTGTTGATAGTCTCGTTATCACAGTGTAGACAGTGGGACCCTGGCCCTGTTAGTTGACGCCAAACCTCGGTACAGCCTGCACACAACATGGTTAAGAACAGCCTACAATGTTGTGAGGGTTTGTTTAATGTATACAAAAGAAGTAACCTAGGTAATCATGTCTGAAGCATGGTTAACCACTAAATTCAGAGTAAACAGTTGAACAGAGCCTAGTATGGAGTTTGTCAATAGAGCTATATAACCTTGTTTTCTGTTACTACCTTCCTCACGTCGCTCATTTTCTGTAACCTCTGTGGCTAGCATGGGCAGCACAACATTACCCCCTGCCAGAACATACGAGCGTGCCAAGAATCTTTCAAAATTGGATAAGGCGTAAAGCTCCATTCCTCCACCCCCAAACTGAAAGCAGAAATGTTAAAAAATGAGCATTAAAAAAGTAGCATCCTTTTTAATGTAGGTAGGGAGCAGCCCAACTGATGTTTCTTATGTAGGCTACAAGTAGCCTAAGCTAGCAGTGTCCGTAGGTGCATCAGGGTAGACTACCCAAATATTGTAGCCTGTATTGAATATTTTGATCTTTAATGCAAAAAATAAACTATTATTAATGACACTTTTCTTCTCTATTTGACCCTAAATATCCCACATGAATATTTTAATCCTTGATGCAATTATGTTTTATCAGTGTTTATTGTTCAGTAAAAATGCAATAAATCATGCATGACTCTGAGAAACAAACAAACTTTCGCTCTTATTGTACAGTAGGCAAATGTGCAGACAGGAAAATGCGGGGGAGGGTGGATATTCTGGGGAATATGTCAGAGGGGAAAATGTCTGGGGAGGAATATGGCCTGGAGGGGGTTGGGGCGGGGGATGTCCACGCTCAAAGACAAGATAGATAATGAGGCTCTCACTGGCTGATCATGGGCTTCCGGTTACTAAATTGATTGATCACTTGAGACACCGTAATTCTTAGGTGGATAAACGCATGCTGTGAAGAGACCTTTACTTGTGAGATGGTTTATAATTAGTGGGATGATATAAGTCAGAATAGTTTCCCTTTGGACAATTTCCGTTATCCTGACATACGTAAAGTTCCTGGGTTAACCACTCAGTTACATCATCACTGTTGTATACCACAGTAATTCATTTGCAATCCTTGTAATATCGCTGCTTACGTATTTCTTTTTTAACCCTTTCATTGCTACTCTTACATTTTCAAATAAGATCTGCAAAGAGAATCTCTCCAAGTACTCCTATTTTAAGATCACCCATTTCTTATCCAGTTTAAATTACCTGTCAAATTTATATCTAAAATCTTATTCAATTTCATCTTTCTGCTCACTGTACATCTTTTTAAGTTATTCAGACCTTTATACACTTGTGTACAGTATTCTCTTCGGTAAAACAAAAACTGAATCTCCAATTTCCCCAACATATACGTCTCCTTTCATTATCCCACCAATTTCCTACATGTCTTTGTAACTCTCACTTACTCTTCATCCAACTTCTCCTTCTATGAGATTATTACATGTACAGTCACTCCATACAGTTACATTGAACATATTTCTATCATAAACTTTTGCACAAACTATTAAACACGTTTCCTCGTGCCTTTCTCTTTCTATCCCCCATGCTCATGAATGGTCTTCTTTTGAAAACCAATTATTCATAACAATGAGACCTCCTTTTTCAGAATATTTCTGCAAGACACTGCTTTCATTCACTTAAATCACTGCAAACCTACAAACCAGAGTACCGAGCAATCATGGCAGACAGCACGTGCTATCTGTCCAAACTTTTGCTTGCTGCTCTGAACCGGCACCCCTTGTCTGGGAGACCTCTCTCTTGCTGTAAAAAAACAAATAAACAACAACAACAACAACTTCTAAATACGAAAGAAAACGCATTAACCACTATCTAGAGGAGAGTTAAATAGTTAATATTCAATTTCCTTACTATATTTTGAAGCAATTCGGTATTAAAAACTTATTGAAAAAATTATAACACGAGATTTATAAGAATGACAAGCAAATGAAATGGTCGAAAATTAATAGCACCAATCATGTGACAGGTGTCTTGACTTTTTTCACGCAGGGCAAGCAAGTTAATCACTATTTTCTAATTCTGCTCAAGTCATCATTTGGCACTTGTATCAATACTCCAGTGATAACTGTCGAAGAATATGGTTTTCATGTCTTACCCTTGTTTTGTATATCGTTATAAGTTTCATTTAAAGATCTTAAAATACATTCAAAGACATGAAAATTTCATATTATTAAATTTTAATATCAATAAAGTAATGTGTTCATGTACACATAATTATACATTCTGGCACATATGATTATGGACATGTTCTACACCATATATATGAGTACGTAAGACAGGCGCAAATACTTAAAATGGAATTACATTGAACTATAAAAAAATATGATATAAGGACAAATTCGCTATAAATTCTACAGCGCATCGATGGTACAGCTTTCAACATAAAAAGAAAGCTTGTCAAAAGGTTCCCCTTTTGCTTTCCATAGTAACTCAAACGAATGTAACGTTCAAATGGATTTTTTCCTTCAAAGTGGAATTTTCTCTCTCTCACTTTTGCTGTATGTTTGCGTAAAAGAGAAAAAAAGAGAATAAAATACTAGGATTCTTCTACTATGTCATCCTGAATAATACAGAACCATTGGCTTTAGGGACAGCGTTCAGATTTTTTTTTCTGTGTTCGAAGGTTCTCGGGCTTTGGAAATGTCACTGGAGGAGTGGTCCCCCTTTTCACCGAAGTGCATAGTGACGAAAATCGAAATTACCATTCTTGAATGTCAAAGGGAAAGGAAGTTTTTTCATCAGATGCCTTTGTAGAAAAATAGATTGATATTTTTTTCGAGAGAGAAAGAGAGAGAGAGAGAGAGAGAGAGAGAGAGAGAGAGAGAGGAGGGGAGAGGGGGGAGGAAGAGAGATTTCAAAAAAATAATGTTAAAAAAAAGAATTTCATGACACTAAAATTAATTCAGAATGAGACCATTTCTTTCGATATTCAAGTTATAAAAAAATGCTTGTTGATAAAAACCTCATCCAAAAATCGAAGCTGAATGCAAGCAAAGCAAGCAGCAACAAAATCGATATTTTCTATGTTTTTCTTTCCCCTATTTTGCTATTAATGACTATAAGTTGCTTCTGCCGTTGCGGTTTTTCATTGACAAGGTTCGTCTGAGTTCCATCTTTGCCACATTGTGTGAAATTGTAAATGTGAAAGGATTTCAGTTTTACCATTATAATGTTCAATATTATATCGATGTCAATATAATAATTGTGGAAAGAGCATTCTTAAATAAAATATGATCCCAGTGAAATATGTCATTGTTTGTCCATGCTAATGACCAATATTTATTTTAACGTCAGATGAATTCTCCGTCTTCTTAATGTATTATGAAATTTTTTTTTGCAGGATTTTATTTTTATATCACTGCCAAAAATCTCATCGAAATTACTCGAGAGACCATCGGTGCATCGCTCACAAAAATTTCTTTCGTACAAAGAACTAAATGCTAACATCAGGTTTAATTTGATAAATCCGAAAATGAAACATATCGTAGTTTTGTTATTGAATTAAAAGATAATCTTAATCTTTTACCATGCGGCTGTCTAAGAGTGAGAGGGAGAGAGAGTGAGAATACTGTACCACCTCTATTAAAGCAAAATTTAGAGTAGTATGCAGTACCCAAATGTGGTGAAGGGAATGTCCACAGCGGTAGCGATGTCTAAATATTTTTAGACCTACCGTTTTGAAGTCACTAATTTTTGCCTAATATTTTTATGAATAATCTAATCGTGCCTCTTCTAAAGGGGAAGCTAACAGACCCATCCAATTGCTCAGACCACAGACCAATTGCCTTAGCGACAGCAGAGTCAAAATGGTTATTTTTTCAAGACTACGAAAATATTTGCTCACCTCCGACAGTCAGTTCGGCTTCAAGCCTGACCGCTCTACTGAAGTAAGAGTTTAGCCGTTAAAGGAGGTTGTTCACTATTACAAGGAACTGAATGCAGGTGTGTTCCTATGTTTTATCGGTATCAAGTGTGCGTTCGATCGTGTTAGTTATTGGAGATTAACAAAACTTGCGGATCGGGGCACGCCAGTGCTTATTGTCAAATTGCTTTAATAATGATTCTGTCGGCAGTCTTTGCATCTTGGTTGGGGAAATTCTTTCTCTGATTTTTTTTTTTAAATAAAGAAATGGTTTATATCAGGATCACTTTGATTCATCTTTAATATCTTGAACAGGAGTAGGGTTGGCTACCATGTAACTAATACGCCAATAATATGCAGATGACTTGGTTATTATTTCACCATCTTCATCCGCACTGAATGATTTATTAGAACGTTGTAACTGTTTTGCCGCAGGGACACACTATAATTTTTAGTGCAACAAAATCTGTCTGCCTGCGAATCTTATCAAAGCGTGTCATTGAATAACTGCCCTGCTGTATATTTAAGTAGGAGAAACTGGTTTTCGTAGATTTTTTTTAATTGCCTCGGTCATACAATTCCCTGTGATGTTAATGATGGCGATGATATGCGAAAGGAAACGAGGAAGCTGTGTTACCATGGGAATTGTTTAGTTAGAAGCTTCAAGTTTTGTAACGGAGATAGATGTTAAGTGTCAACTGTTTAAAACATTCTGTTTAAAATATTCTGTTCTCTCTGGTCAAGTTATAAAGTGGCTACTTGTCAGGGGCTTCAAGTTAATTATGACAACATCATGCGACGCTTGATGAATGCCCCACCTATTTGTAGTGCTCCTTTCTTATTTGGGATCATGGGAGTTGAGTCTTCAACAGAACTGCTGAGAACTAATCAGCATAGTTTAATGAAAAGAGCTGAGAACAGCACAAATACCGCGATTGTTACCTTGAATTGTAGTTATGTGACTCCAAAATCCTCTATTAGACAGCACTGGTGAAATCATTATTTCTGCATCAGCAAAGTTCTGTTCTCCATTGAAGGTTTTTAGACCGGAGATTTTGTCCTTTTTATTTTATCATCTGTCGTTGTCGGTTTTGACTGCAGTTTATTCCTCGGAACGAGTAGTGTCATGTGACCCTTTAGTGTTTAGTTTTACACTTTTTTTTTTTATTTGTCTCCATCTTCTTCATACTTCATAGATTTTACGCATACTTTTGTCATTGAGCTTAATTTTTTCATTTCGATTCAACCTATTTTTTTTGTATTTTCTTTTCTGCGATTTCCTTTTTTACTTTTTCCTTGGGGCGAGCTGCACCTTCGTTTTAACTGCTGACGTGTGTTCCTGAGTGCGTGAGTTTTGTTGTCGTTTGAGTGTGACTTGCTTGTGATAAGTGACGAAGAGGTGGCGTTTGCTCTTGTTTGTGCTTGCGTGAGTAACTGACCATTGTTTTTCTGAAAAGAAAACTATTGAGATGGCTGTTTGTCTCTCCGTCTGCCCTTAGATCTTAAAAACTACTAAGGCTAGAAGGCTACAAACAAGTTTGGTGATCATCCACCCTCCAATCATCGGACATACCAAATTCCAGCCCTCTAGCCTTAGTAGTTTTATTTTATTTAAGGCTAAAGTTAGCCATGATCGTGCTTCTGGCACTGCTATAGGTGCCAACAACACAGGCCACCACCGGGGTGTGGCTGAAAGTTTTATGGGCCGCGGCTGAGAGTTTCATGGGCCGTGGCTTAAAGTTTCATACAGCATTATACGCTGTACAGAAAGCTTGAATGCGCCGAAGAACTGCGCCGAAGGACCTTCGCCCCATTCATTACTTGTTTAGTCTACTTATTACCTTCGAGCTGTTGTGTAGAGTTGTTTTCAATGTAGTTTTTTTAATTTCTTGTATGTGTATATTGTATATGGCCAAGAGCTAAAATAAAGTATTATTGTATCATTATTATTACTACAAATTTGAAAAAATGGTAAATATTTCTGTTTAGGTGAGAGAAGGAACAGTTTAACATTTATGAGTAAACATCGTGATGAAAAAATCACGAACATGCGAGAAAAATTATTTTCTAAGCAAATAAATAAACATTGTTGGGAGAAGCAGTTTACCATTGCGAAGAGTTTGTATCAAATAATAATTGCCTCCTACACCTGAATATCGATTCTGGCTGCAGAGCGGGACATAACTGCCATTACCAACCAAGAGCGTTACAAATTAATTCCACCTTTCATGCGAGGATTAACAGTTCTGTTTCATCAGAGGATATGAAAGACCGAATGTCATACATTATAGCTATAATTTAGGTAAAATGGAATCAAAGGAAATGGAAACAAAGGATACATGAATCTTTGCATAATTAATGTCTTTGTGATTAACAGGAGAAAATAAATGCAACAAGAAAAAAAGACTTACGATTGAAAACAATGTTAATGACTACTGAGCTACGTGCAGACTGTACTTGAATACAAATACAATTGATTGTAAATTCCCATACAAGATAAAAATGCGTTCATAAACCGCGTACTGATAGATGTTAATGAAGCATTAATCAGAAACAAAGAAAGCACACGAATTCGTAGATTCACTATTTTCTTTTTACAACATCGACATGAATCGGTGTTTCAGTTCGGTCGTTCAGAGCGAACAGTATGCTGTGGTCCTGAGCACTCAGATGAAGAACTAGAATACATTACAAAATCAGGTTGTTCTCTAATTAGAATATCCGTTAATGATCCTGATTACGAGTGTACCTGGAAAATGGTTTGCCCGTCACGTAATTTAAAGCTATTTAATACAGAGAGATTTGAAATTTAATATATCGTCATTATATAAAGGATCTTGGTGACTAGATACATAATTTTATTCAAACTATAACTTTTTTCATTCAAGATAATAGAAGTTTCTCCATCGTTGGCGTTGGGTTTGCCGCCCTGTTTCCTATGAAGGTGATTTGGAAAATAATGTTGTATAAATAATTGAGGACTTTTCTTGCACATCTTTTCTTGATTTTTTTTTTTTTTTTTTTTTTACGATTTACCCCTTCATACCTAAACCATTCTATCCTCTTTTACCGTTTCTTTCAAAAATGATTTGTTCGCTTCTTAAGTGAATCCGATATTTTGAAAATCTCCTTTTCATGAGAGAGAGAGAGAGAGAGAGAGAGAGAGAGAGAGAGAGAGAGAGAGAGAGAGAGAGAGAGAGAGACCTAATGCTTACGTCCAAAAAAAAAAGAATAGCCTTATCCATGCTATCTTGTAAGTGTAGCTGTAGGGGAGCTTTCTAACAGCCTCATGGACGAAACTTCCTAGAAAATACTTAGGTAAGAGGTACCGCATCTCCTTCGCTGTAAACCCCTTAACTCTCCATGTTGGGTAGCTCCACCCATTACAAACACGAAAACATCTAACAGAATATTTCTTTACCTTTCTTCTCTGCTGTTCCCCCAAAAATGCCTCTTCATATTCTAATCTCTCAATTTAAAGCTTACTGCATTAATTAGTTAGTTACTTATATCAGATCAAATTTATTTCTACCTTTACTGATAAATTTTCTGCCAATCAGGAACTGTATCTTCCATAGTTCCGTTAATTATTCAAGTTTTCTAAATGAATATTTTGAAGTATGTATGAAGGATCAATACATCAATTCCTCTCTTGCTATCTCTATAACAAGTAAATTACGAAGACAATTATGCATTCGTGTATTTTTGTTAGGCTTTAAATTACTCCCAGTAATCCCGTTACGTGATGGAAAAAAGGTTTTCCTCTCTTTTTTTATCTCTTCATTGCGATAAATGGAATTTCCTGGTGAGAATAGCCACCACGTTCACTAAGTCATTAATTCCCAACGATGGGGTTGATGCATTTACAATTGGGCCGATCGATGAAATGGGTTGATGTGATCACAACTGGGGTTGTTGACTCGGCCTCTGTCTGTCTGTTTGTCTGCTTCTCAATGCTCTATTTTCAGTACATCTCAAGGATCCTTTGCAAACTCAGTTTGTACATTTATAGTTGCCTAGTTGTAATCTCTGCTTATCTTCCTGTCTGTCTTTTAACAGGCTGCCTGTACATTCTTAACTGAAATATTCTTTATTTTAATCAAAATGTTTGTCTATGATTGTTTTTAGCATTTTTTCCTATAAGTAAAATTTAATGGTTCTAGCAATGTCAACTTTGCCTAGCAGTTGCTCGTCATCTCTAAAGTTTTGCACGACCCACAAAAATGATTAAGACAAAAATAGAAAAACTGAAAATTACTACTTGCTAAGTTGTAAATTTAGAGAGATAGGTAAACAGACAGACAAAGATGTATAATTCAAAATTTTTTCGTAAGAAAGACGATAGACACAGAAACAGATATCTCCAAACTGCAGCCACGTTGGCACAAAAGACATGATGTTGAACCACTGCATCCGCAAGGGATATTCAGCCAGAACCAGGAATTCTTGGCGTTTTAAAACTTTTGGTAACATTCGGACTGCATGCAACTGACCCTCCATTATCATTTATTCATGGGAAAAAGTGCCTGTAAATGTGGGCCTCTGGAATGTAGTAAATCAGGTTATATTATGACTGGGATAAGAAGAGGTGAGGGATTATAGTAGGGAGCAGAGTCTCTCTCTCTCTCTCTCTCTCTCCCTCTCCTCTCTCTCTCCCTTTCCCTCTCTCTCTCTCTCTCTCTCTCTCTCTCTCTCTCTCTCTCTCTCTCTCTCTCTCTCTCTACAGCAGGTGGGATATCTCTCATGTTGAAATACACAAGGATTTTGCTGCGGAAGCCTCTAGCCTGAAGTGACTGGTCGATGTTAATGAGTTAAACAACCAATGGATGACTTGCGGCTCTGCAAGATTTCTGTCGCTCCCTAAATTTTGTTAAATGGGAAACCAAAAGAAATTTTGATCTTACGTTTGCAGAGGATAAGAATAAAGAGGAAGAAGCAAGTGCGTATGTGTTAACTAGCTAAAGTTTATGTAAATTAGGTGATTTATCCTCTGAGAAATGTAAAAAAGAATTATTTTTTGTTTTCTTCGAATTGCTATTTTTTTTTCTTGATCCTTTCCCTGTGTTCGTACATGATAGACTCCAAGTTAGAAAATCTCTTTTACCTGAAGTGATAAAAAGTTTTTGAGTAGAGAAGCTAAGAAACTAAAGCAGGTGTTCTTTTCCGAAATGCCTCATAGAAGTGAAAATTAAAAATAGTAGGTTTTCAAAAGTTTCATGTTCTTTAACAAGGGAGACAAAATACAAACCCTTATATAAATTTATGCAATCTCTTTTCAAGGAAGAAACCACTATTAAAACAACCAAATAGGATAAAAATTAAAAGATAATTACCATTGGTAAACAGTGAACAGAAACCTTTCAGATATCCCGACAGGCAGCTTTATCTTTTTTGAGACAAATCTTGATGATTGCATAGAGTGACCTTCCCTTGCCTCCGTATATGATTTTGCAATAGTGCTCTCTCTCTCTCTCTCTCTCTCTCTCTCTCTCTCTCTCTCTCTCTCCTCTCTCTCTCAGTTGTCCTCCTTCTGGTTAGTTTTTTTTTTTTATCTTTTACGGCAATAGAATTACTTTCGTTTTAATCCACTCTTATGTTTTTTTATTTCGTAATCCACCCCTTTCTCTCTCTCTCTCTCTCTCTCTCTCTCTCTCTCTCTCTCTCTCTCTCTCTCTCTCTCTCTAAAATTGTTGTGGTAACGACCTCAGCTCTCAAACTAATGGGCCTGACTTCAATGTTGGAACCAAGCGAGGAGGACTACTAAACAAGTTCCATGAAATATTGCATGCCTCTACTGATCTAAAAACTGAGTTGTGTACGTAGTTAATAATCGACTGTTGTTGGTGGCAGATAGGGTGAGGAGAAAGAGAGAAATAAGAAGCGATAGAAAACAATAGATTTGAGCGTTCATTGCACCGTTCAATTGCATACCATCAACACGGGAGGGAATGGACAAAGTAATCTGCATTCCACTGGAATTCAACCATTCATAATATTCTCTCTCTCTCTCTCTCTCTCTCTCTCTCTCTCTCTCTCTCTCTCTCTCTCTCTCTCTCTCTCTCTCTCTCTCTCTCTCACACACACACACACACCTACACATGGACAATAACAACTGGTATCTTTAGAGTTCAGGCGACTAAACAGACTTGCCTTTTATTTACCTTGTACTGATATGAGCATCCTTTTACGGGACACATTTATTACGTACTAATGTTAATATATGGGACTTTATCTATAGGTAATAGAGTAAAACGATACATTATGCAAATGCATATAAGAAATAGTGTTCTTGCACATATCTGAACGTTAATATGAAGACCCATCCTTAAGCAAGTGTTGCAAAGGATACGTCCACGAGACTCGACGCAGGTGGGGCTAACGAGGACATAAAAAAATGGAGGATTGATTAGTATCATTACAAGACAGTCTATTTCCAGTCCCACCAAAGTCGGTATTCCATTTCTTGCAGACGGTAATAAACAGATTTTCTGGGTTTCAAAGCGTGCTTTATCAGTAAACCAACGAAGATAGCCTAACATTTTAAAGCATATGAAGAATGTATGAATTTTAATGAAAAACAATGACTACTTACGCAATATGCAAGAAAAACGGAAGATAAAACCAACAATTTTATCATGTTCATATATTATCTGCAAGGCAGATAATATCTGAACATATGATAATAAGTTGGTTTTCTGGAATGTCAGCTGATTAGAATATCGTATAAGATGAATATTCAAGCGAGTCAACTGATTGTTGACCCCAGTTCAACCTGAAATTACACAGAGCGGCGTAAGGAATTCATATCACAAAGAAACTGCTCCTCAGAACTTCTACAGACCGAAGTGACATTATCATCAGCATATACTAGCGTGACGTTCTCTCCTTACTTTGTTCGGAAGCTTTTCTGATTCAAAGTAGCCAACGCCACAAACAGGTTGCTCACAATAGATGACAAGGAGACCCCATTGAATAACCAGTGATTTATTGATAAGATTTGTCCTGGTAACAAGTTCTTTGTTTACCACAGTTTTTATTCTGTGTGCAAGTGTTAATTCATCATAATTATCATCCTCCAACGTATAAAAAGACCTGAATTTGAAGCCAAGTATTTCATAATCAGTTGTAGGTTGAAATGTATGCACATAAAAAAATTAAGTTCATAAAAACAGTAAAAGAGTTATAATTTGGCTATGTAAGAAAATGAGTATATATTCTGTAATTCTCTTAAAAACATACTAAACAAACTTACTTTAAATAATGATAACAGTATTGAGAATAGAATCCGGATGGCTTATTGAGAAAGAAATTGTCCAGCCAAACGAAAATTCGCGCTGACACAACATTGTGTAACCACTGTTACCTGCTTCAATCAAACATATGTTGTATTAAAGGAATTGTAAAAGACATGAAATATATGTATCAGTTTGGTCGAGTAATGTGCTCGAATAATTGATTGATTGATTATGCATACTAAAATGGCGTCACTGGCTCGAATAAAGATACCCAGAAATAGAAAGAGTAAAAGTAGTAGGTTCTTCAAATACAAGCTTGTCTTTGGTCAATACAAAACCGTTAAGTTATTTTGACAGCGCCAGGACAAAAGAATACGAAAGAAGTCGCCATTATAAAAAAAACCGCGAACACCCGAAAACGTTTTCTTGAAACATTAAAGGAAAACTTCACCCTGAAAATACCAAAGGAAAATTGTTTTAGGGTGATATTAAAATCTATTTATGGATAAGAACTTTGAATTAAATTTTTTGAAATCTAGAAATAGCAATGGGAGGAACATAGGAAAGTAAATGTCAATAACAAGTTACTCCAAATTTTAGTGAATAATGAAAGGCATGGAAATAAGAAAAAAGACAATGGAAATTATAAAGAGATTCCCAATGAACAGGCCACACGCGAAAAAATTTTTTCAGAAACAAACAGAATAAGTGCAGACAATGTAAAGGCGATATTGATGAAATAAGAGGGTAAACTTAAAAAAAGCAATATTAAGATCTCTAATTAAAGAACAAAAAAGATATGCTTTATGCAATAACAATTTTTGAAAAATCTCCCTTGCCGCTTTAATAAACAATTTTCCAAAACTGTAATAAAGAGAAAATTAAAAAAGAAAAAAAACTGATACATAAGGGAATAAGTCACTGCAAAAGTAACCATATAAAAAGCGCCGAAGTTTCTTCGGCGCAATCGAGTTTTCTGTGCAGCGCATAATCAAGGCCACCGAAAATAGATCTATCTTTTCGGTGGTCTCGGTATAATGCTGTGTGAGCCGCTGTCCATGAAACTTTAACCAGACCCGGCGGTGGCCTGTCGTATATCGTTGGTAGACGCTCGATTATGGCTAACTTTAAACTTAAATAAAAATAAAAGCTATTAAGCCTAAAGGGCTGCAATTTTGTATGTCTAACGATTGGAGGTGGATGATCAACATACCAATTTGCAGCCCTCTAGCCTCAATAGTTTTTAAGATCTGAGGGCGGACAGAAAAAGTGCGGACGGACAGACAAAGACGGCACAATAGTTGTCTTTTATAGGAAACTAAAATGGCATGTGTCTGGTAAGAGAGAAAAAATAGGAGAACTGAGTTAATTCTGTACGCGAAGATTCCCAAACTGGCGGAACCTGAGCTTATTCAGTCCAGCCAAGTGACGGAGAAATAAAGTTAAGCAATAAGTTTGAAACGTGGTTTAGAGAGAGAGAGAGAGAGAGAGAGAGAGAGAGAGAGAGAGAGAGAGAGAGAAGCCCGCTTAGACTTGTTCTATTCCTGCATTTGTGGTATATGGTATCAGACATTTATTTTTCTGAAACATTCGTAATCAGTGCTTATCTGAAGATACAGAGAAATCTATATTGCTAAAGATAGAAAATTGCCTGTTTAAACGGAAACGAAGAGTCTACGTTCCCTCATTTCCTTTATTGACTAACTTACTTGTTTCTTAAGTCTTGCAACAAATAGATGAATTACCTAATGAAGATGTTTACATTGTTTTAACTCAATGCTATCGGAACCAAACGGTGTAGAACAGTTACAAATAAAAACTATTTAAAAGGGACGAAATCTAGGGGAAATATGTGAAAAGAATCAAATGAAGGAATATCGGGCTTATTATTGTAAATTAATGTAAGGAGACTAATGAGAACATGAAGCATGTAACCTATAGAAAAAGGACTTTTTAAGAACCCCGGAGACTTGAATAACAAAAAGAATTGACAAAAGACTGGTAGCATTTTTAAAATTGTTTCACGTTTTCTCTTTTCTTTATGTGGGCAAAAGTCAAAAGACGCTTGTCTAAATCACAAAATAAGAAAAACTGAAAAAAAGTAAAAAAGATAAAAAGATATACAGGTAAAAATGGAGCGTCGGGAAAAAGAAAAAACAAGAAGTTCCCAAATTGGTGGATCGGCAGTTTATTCAGTCCAGACAATTAATGGGGAAATAAAATTACTAATATTCTTCAAGCGTAGTTTGGAGAGAGAGAGAGAGAGAGAGAGAGAGAGAGAGAAGCCTCTCCTTATCCAATTCTTGAACTCTTGTCGTATGGTACCAGAATTTGTTTTCGTGAAACATCCGTCATCAATGTTCCTCTGGAAATACCGAGGAAACTGCATTGCTAAAGACAGAATTACCTCATTTCTTGTACTGACCGGCCTGTTAATTACTTAGTTTTGCATTGTATGCATTACAAATAGCTGATATTAATGGAAACGGAAGCGCTTATGGTTAGACATGAACTGTTGCACTCCTCCATAACACTACCACACCTATATAAATTTTTAAATTACGATTAAACTTCTGGTATACGGTTTTAACTGTTCAGCTTCAGCTAACCAACGTCATTCATTCATTTTATGGAATCGTTGAATATCATTTTTGACAACAGAAGAAGCCATATAGATATGAGGAAAACTAAAACGAAATATGCCTTGCCTTCGGGAGCCGGTAAAAATGAAAATCTTGACCATTGCTCATTAGGGCTATAAGAACATAATGCAGATATTCACAAACTCAGAGTGTTATATAGTTTTCGTGCTGTAACATCGGTCAATAGCTGTTCATAACTAACGAAACGTGCTTTTTTATTTCATTAGAATCTGCTATGCATATTACATAGGTAAACAGATAAGGTAAAATTTACGCAACGAACAAGGAGGAAATGCAAGTCATTCGACTTCTCTGGAACCCTCTAAATGTATCTTTCATATTTCAGTTTCCTTGGCATTTCCAAGTGAACATTGATGACGTATGTTTCACGAAAATAAATTCTGACACCATATGCCGTGAGTACCAGAAGAGAGCATGACTAGGCTGGTTTCTCTCTCTCGCTCTCTCTCTAAACCAGGCTTCAGACTCATTGCTTAACTTTATTTCTCCGTCACTTGACTGGACTGAATAGGGGCTGGCTCCACCAGTTTGGGAATCTTCATTTTATGTATTAGTCTCTCTCAGTATTTTATATAAGCAATATCGAAACGATTCCGATCACCTCATCTTCATCAGGATTAACAGAGTATTACTCTATTAATCCTGATCTTCATTATCCTTATCCCGGGAAATGATCATTACGGAGTCAATTGCCGCAGGTAATTTCGATAGAGGGCACAGGGAAATCATTATCACTTCATTAGAAACCAGAGCCATCTGATTACATTCTGTTCCCGGGGTTTGCTTCGTTCTTTTGAAATTCTCCCGACCCATCGAAGACTGTGACAGTATTCTGGGCACACGTTCAGATTTCAATGTATTTGCTATAAGTATTCAAAATTTGTAATCCGATGCCACCACTCCACATAAAAAGGGCGTTCGTCAAATTTCCAATGTTATCTTAGGCTTCAGTTTCTTTCCTTAGACTCAAGTCTCCTTACCTCTTTGTTCTTCCAACTGAAACTGGTACTTTCAAGTTTTCATCTGAAATTTATATAAAAATAATCATCCTATAATTAATCAAAAACTCTAAATTCGATTTTAGACAAAACAAAGGAACTTCACAGCGGTTATATATTACTGTATCATAAATACCAAACATCACTGTTTCTCATGAGCCAGAATCTCTAGCTAAAGCAATTCCTTGTTTGAAATTTGATCCATTTTTTGAACTCCATTAGTGTTCAGTCATTTCTCAGATTTTCTACAGCAGTCATAAAAGTTATTCATGTTGATGTCATGCTAACATTACAAAAGAGGTGAACAGAATGAAAATTTAAACTTTTGCCCTTTCAAAGAACCGTTTTTTTTTTTTTATCGATAATAAAAACACATATTTACTGAATAGAATATTCAATTTCAGGACTTTCGTGATTATAATATTGTTTTTGTGGGAAAATTTATCTATTATGTCAGTTGAATTGCTAACGGTCTGTACTGGCTTTGACGTACAAAAATTGAGGTTTTACCATTTAAAGACTCATATAGTTGGATGATAAAAAAATTCAAAGTGCCAGGTTCATTATCCATTTCAAACTTGGGAGCTCGACGTCTTCCCCTTCTCTTGATGACTTTCGAAGTAATCGAGAACACTATCTGGCCAGTTATTTTCATCGATTTCAGTTAAACAATGTTTCTCCTTCGTATATTTTATAATGTAACGATTTTAGTCCACACGCACAAAAGTTTCGTTTGCAAAAATGAGTTATCAGCGGCGATTTATATCACTGATCACGTTCGGTTATTCATTTCTTTAGAAGTTTGCTCTTCACTGTAGAGGGAATTGGTCCATTTTTAAATACAAATCGAAAATAATGGCACCGTTTTAAATGGCAGCATCATCATAGTGTATTTTATTTGCAGAATCAAACCATGATGTCATCCGTCCAAATCCCTCCAAGCATAACAATACCACTGTCCTTCAGATACAGTTAAACACATCATCTGTTTTTGCTTTATCCTTTACATCCTCCATAAATTACTTCAACACATTCTGGCATGATTATGTTGTTTGGGTTCCTTTTCACTTCATTTTCAATCGTTATGTACGACTCTTACATTTGTTTTCAAAATCCTTACACTTATCTCTACACTTTGTCTTTAACAAACAAATATGTTCAACAGGAAGCATTGGCTAATCCTACCCTTCCTTTTGAACTAGGGTTTTAAAAATTCAGCCATCTCCTTTTTACACTGCGAAAAATATATTGAATTGAAAGCAAACGTTAGTTTGTTTTCGCATACATACATATGTCGAAGTATACTGGAACGAAGATTATGCTATTCAAAGTTATACTTTGAAGTTTTTTGATTTCAGAAGATCTGTTTTCGAAGATGAAGAAATATCATAAACCAAGCATATATATATATATATATATATATATATATATATATATATATATATATATATATATATATATATATATATATATATATATATATATATATATATATATATATATATATATATATATATATATATATATATATATATATATATATATATATATATATATATATATATATATATATATATATATATATATATATATATATATATATATATATATATATATATATATATATATATATATATATATATATGCTATTAGTTATACTAGTTTTTATATCTGTTTTCCAAAAGAAATGACATAAACCATATATATATATATATACATATATATATATATATATATATATATATATATATATATATATATATATATATATATATATATATATATATATATATATATATATATATATATATATATATATATATATATATATATATATATATATATAGTTTATTTGTTTATATTTATTTATCTAATATATTGAACTACTTATATTTCTTTTTGTTTGATTTTATAATGTATTACTATTTATTACTTTTTATTGTAATAATCTAATTATTTTTAAACAGTTACTTTTTTCCGAATCTGTTCATTTATTTTATTCAGTTTTACTTACTTCTGATATTTATTCAAGCCACTCTTTCTTTTATCATTTATTTTATTTTATTTTATATATAATTTTCATAATTCCCTATTTATTTATTTATGAAAATTAAACTTATATATTTCTTTACTTTAACCTTGGTTTTATATATTTTTATCTAATTATTTATATATTGAGTTTATTATTTCATTTTATTAACTTAGTTTTTAATTCAGTTTATCTTATTTAGTGTTATTAATTCAATTTTATTTATTAGATTTTTATTTCTTTATTTTGTTCATTTGATTATTTGTGTTATGTATTAATTTCTTTTATATTTTACTTATATATGCTATTTGCTTAACTTTTTATTCTATTGCATTTTTATTTATTTACTTATTATATTTACCTAAACACTTTATTCTATTGAGATCGTTAATTATATATATTTATTCAAATTATTTATTCCTTTACTTACTCAATGTTTTTTTCTTATTTTATTTATTCAATGTATTTAATTACTCAATTCACAGGTTTCATTTATTTTTCTATTTATTTTATATAATTTAACTTATTTGTTCACTTATTTCTATGCTTTGTTATTGCATTTAAATCAAATCGCCTCTTTAATAAATTTTGTTTTTAAATCTATTATATTTTTTTATTTATTTTATTTGTTATTAATTAATTAATTTACATATTTTCTATTTTAATTTCCCTGGATATTCACATCCACCTGCTTCATTAATTCATCTTTATTTGTTTGTTTAATGTATTTGTTTTTTCTTATATTTATTGCATTGTTGACGTTATTTTATATATTTTTTCATGTATTTATATATTTATAGATTCTATTTATTTATCATTTCTTTTTTTATTTTATTTATCATACATTTTATTTATATTCAAATTAAAGCTTTTGGATATAATAAAAGCAAATGCATTCTAGGTAAAAATCTAAACCTCTCATCTTGTTATTTTTAAAAAAAAACAAATTTTTTTAGAATGTATTCGAATAATGGGAAAATAACATTTGAAATTTCAAAATAAACAAAATATGCCTATACAAAAAATACTTTTTAAGTTACAATTAACTTATAAAAGTAATACTTCTCAGGAGTCACATCCTAATTTCAGAATGTTTGATCTTATAGGATAGTAGTAGAGTTTGAATGCAGATTCTAACATTTTATTTATATTTTTTAACATGTTATTTTGAAGGTTATGAGAATTTCTCAAGATACTTGTGAATTTCTGTACATCGTTCATTTCTTAGTATTGCAGTACTGAAATGTATAATAATCATAAAGCCTTTTTAAAATGAAGTTTCATTCATGTACTCATTTTCTATATTATTATTATTATTATTATTATTATATTATTATTATTATTATTATTATTATTATTATTATTATTATTATTATTATTATGAAAGGATACTCTCTTTTAAACAAACGTCACTAAACAGAACGGCCGTCTGGATGCCATTAGGTTTATATTGGTTTCTCAATCTCTCGAGTAAGTTTCATTGTAGCATCAGGTAAATTATATAACAGGTGTTCCAAAGCCTTCGTTGCCTAAAGTAGTGGATGAATGAAGGGTCATGTCCAGCAAAAGTTTCCATCAGAAGATGGTAAGGGATTACTTATATCGGAGACGGTGATGGTTGATGTTACTGTCCCAGATATACATGCTCCATACAATCTGCTGGCGTCGGGGGTCAGTGCCGTGTGCCTCATCTAGTGTTGGTAGTCTGCCACTTTGTGTAGTAGACAGCATTCCTCTTAAAGAGGTGATTCATAGTCAAACCAATGTAGGAATGACATCATCCATTCTCAGGGCATGATATTTGGTTAAAACAATCCTCTCGTCTTCATGGGATCATCACTAGTGATGGGGCTGTTCTTCATGAGGTACTGGATAGTCATAGGTACCGATGATGTCCTTCAGGCTGCCTTATCACTGATTTTTTTACTCAGTGTCTACGTAGCCCTTGTAAAACAGTCTAATAGTCCTCTCATTCTCGTGGGGGGTGGAGTTCTCCTGATGATAATGCCTTTCAACAGCATTTCTCATCTCCATGGCACCAGATGCTAAGAGTACCTGATATCCAGCAGGGTTTGTTAGACATGTTCGAGCTCATCAAAAGTGGTATTCCAGGAAGAACAGCGAGAGAGGGCATGATGATTGTAAGCATTCATGACCATGGATTTCTTTTTCTGTCAAAGATCATCCATAACATTTCATCTATGGGCATGTTGGTGAAAAGACTCTCCACATCCAATGACGCCATGATGCCCTAGGATGGAGCAGTATGAAGCCTTTTGAGAAACTCTACTTGTGAAGCAATGCAGAGTTCACTGGTTACATAGGGAGTCAGAATCTTATCCGATGTCTTGGCCAGTTGGTATGTCAGAGTTGTTGGCCTTTAGGGTTTTTTATCTTTGTAGATGTGGCCAACTCCATAATACCCTGTAGTCTTGGGTGGGTGTACAGCAATATACAGCATCATTAATGGTCTCTATTATGCAGTTACCCCACCTCCTAATGTTGTAAACAGGGTTCCTTGTGGTGTGGCAAAACTTAGAGGGATCTCCTGGTATGATGTTGAGTTCCTGAAGGTACTCCTCTCAGTGAATCACGACAAAGATGGCTGTCTTACTTGCCTGATGAATAACAATGTCCTTCCTGTTGAGTTCTGTGGTGATGCCATTCGTTTCACTTACCATCAAGAGGCTACAAAAAGACCCTTGCTCCATTAGAGCCTCTATCAGGAGTAGAGGCTAATGAATGTCAGTAGTCTTAATGAGGCCACGGTCGTCCAGAGCACAGAATCTAGGAGGACCTGAATTTCAACATATTTAGCCCTGGGCTGAGGCCTCTCAAAGACATGGCAGTTCAGCCCCATCTAGAGAAGGACATGCTTAGGGATAAGGGTTAGCAGTCCATCAGATTGGTACATGTGGTGTCCCTTTTGGTTGGGATATGTAGGTGCCTGTCATTTCAACACGTGAGCCTCTTGTGAACAGTATGTCATAAGCAGGAATCGTCCCTAACCCAGTGAGATTTAAGGGTGAGGGCAATGTCATTCTTATTGGGATGCTTTCCAAGGGCATCCCATTCTTGTTCAAGGCACCTCAGATGTGCTAGCACCTTTTCTTCGTCATGTTTCTTAATTGCCTACTGACAGTGGACTAGTCAGCAGTTAAACTGCTGAGTATTGTTGGATTTCATAGCATCTGGGTCATGGAGCAATGGGTTTAAATATTTTAGAAGAGGACCTTCTTTAAAGCAAACTTCATTAAACAGAATGGCCATATGAATGCCATTGAATTTTTATTGCAGTTTCTGAATCTCGTGAATGAGTTTCTTGGCAGCAGCAAGTGAATTATATAACAGCTGTCCAAAGTTCATTTATTCTTTAATGTTTTGGTAGTACTCCTTATTCCTTATGTGCCTAGTTTTACTCTACATTGCTCTGTCAATAGTTTCTTGAAAGGCCTTGCTCCATTCCTTCACAGGTCATCATCAACTGGTTGGATGTGGAGAGTCTTTTCACTAACCTGCCTGATGATGAATCATTGTAGATAATCCTTGATATGGTCTACAATGACGGTTCTACCCAAATAGTGAACATTCTTGAGTCATCCCTACGATGCCTGCTCTAGATCTGCAACTAAGGAGACCCCTTTATTCAATCAACAAGGAAAAATGTGGACATTAACTTTCATATGGGAGTTGTCGAACAGCATGTCTTCACCATTGTCTTCAGACTAGCTGTATATGTTCAGTACGTCAGTGACAGCTACGTCAACATTGCTGACCAAAATAAACTGGAGGTACTTAGGCATGCCTTTCAGGAGGATTCAGTTCTCTGCTTCAAGTGTGAAAAGTGTGGATGGCACCATTCCCTTCTTGGATGTCCTTAAGGGTTTCACCTGCAAGTCCACCACAAACCAACCAACATCAGGCTGTGCCTCAATGGCAGCAGTGAATGCCCAGAAAAATTCAAATACACAATCATTAATGCCTACATTCATTGTACCATTTCACACTGCCCTTCCTGGAATACTAACTCGGTGAGCTCAAACACGTCACCTAAAACCTGGTGGATAACGGCCTCTCTTACCGTCGGGATGCAAGGGTGATGAGAAATGCTGTTGACAGGTGTTATTGTCAGGAGAACATCGCCCCCCCCCAAGAATGAGATGACCATTACACTGTTCTACAGAGGCAACATGAACACTGAGTATAAAAAGGTCTAGGCAGCCCTGAAGAACATCGTTGGTGCTCGTATACAATCCATTTATGCAGACAAAAAAGTTGACCATCTATAATGATTGAAAGACTACCCAGTAATTCATGAGGAACAGCTCCATTGCTAGTGACAATCCCATGAGAAGGAGAGAAGTGGTTTACCAAATACCAAGCTGAGAATCATCACTACAGTGTTATGGCTACGACTCACCATCCACCTACACATAGGGGTGATCATAAGGAGCAAGAAAATTCTGGATGGTGACATTGACCTTTGCTATCCCTGAAGGAAAATGTTGCTGAACGTCGCCCAGGAGACCTTTCTCCTTATTAACATCAGGAGAATGGCAAGGTGTTTCCCTAGGATAACCCTTCAGCTACCCACTACTTTAGGCAGTATGTCTGTTGATAAGAACGTCCCGGGACCTGGTGCCAGCAATCAGCGACTTTGTCAGCCAGCCAGACTCTCCCGGATGAATCAGTCAACTCCTAGGCAATAGGTTTGATGGCCAATGATATATTGCCTGAAATTTCAGTAAGCCTGCTTGTGGGTATAAATATGGCAAAATTTTTCCTATGGCTTCATTTGCCTTAAGTAAATGATAAAAAGTAGCTTACCACCGAAAATTTAAGGAAGAAATGGACTTTGCACAGCTGTTGTGTAATGGACCTTTTGCTACAAAGATTTTCATTCGTGAGGCTGAGTAACTGCCATATTAACTCAACGACATCCAGATGGCAATTCTGTATGTTAGTATTTTTTATTATTATTATTATTATATTATTATTATTATTATTATTATTATTATTATTATTATTATTATTATTATTATTACCTTAAAACTATGAAAAAATAAAATTTTTAAATCATATTATTATTCATTAAAATGAACTAAATCAGAATCACAATATGGAAATAAACAATGTACATAAACCCATCATTATATGATAAATTACCATATACACTACATTAAAATATACACGTAAAAGAGCACAAACCTTTAGAAATTTCAATAAAAAAATTATACTGAATATATTAAAACTGGC
>NC_089761.1:9772447-9804947 GCF_040412425.1 Macrobrachium rosenbergii
ACATAAGCTGCTCTCTCTCTCTCTCTCTCTCTCTCTCTCTCTCTCTCTCTCTCTCTCTCTCTCTCTCTCTCTCTCTCTCTCTCTCTATCATTATAATGAAAGTGATTACTAAAAAAAATGCAACTGTTCTTAAACCTGACTACCCCCGCAGAAAAATACATTTATTCCTTTGAGAAAATAAGATAAAAATTGGCCACTAGAAAAAATATCTCAATTTATGCGAGAGCTGCATCACACTCAAAGAGAATCGTCCCTTGCAAATCGTCCGTGATTCATTTTTCATTCACCGAAAATAGAAGTTGCCTTTCGCATTCAGAGCTGCAGTATTGGTAGATCTGTTGACTTGCTGTGTGATTTTGGGCCAAAATACCACATACAATTCATCCTTTTGGCCATAGTGATGAATAAAAGATAAAAAAAATTACATGCGTTCGCACAATGATTTTTTACTCCAAATGTAATTTCGATGGAGCCGTTCGCTTTTATTTCCCATTAAATATCAGCGCTGAATCTAAATGTAAACAGTAAATGGCTTTTCGGTTTTTAATTTTTAACGGGGCAATCTTCGCAAAAAATTTGAAGCTAAATTACTTTCTATAATGTTTCTTTCAAATAGGAGTAACCTGGGGCTGAAAAGGGTCTATGTAAATTCTCAAATATCTATCAAGAGTCATCTTGATCAACGCGAATGAAAGAGACTGAAGACGAGCAATCAGAAGTAAGGATATCTTATATCTCCCCTACGATGTTCGGTATCCCACGTAGTGCATACAAAGACTTTGCTAAGTGTAATCTATTCGTAGGTTTAATTCCGAAAAGTAACAAAGGTTGCTCTCTAAAAATTGTTACCACACATTCAAAATCTAAGGTAACATTATATCCACAAAAAAAGAATCGAGACCCATCGAGAAATTCATATATATATATATATATATATATATATATATATATTATATATATATATATATGCATATATATATATATATATATATATATATATATATATATATATTTATATATATATATATATATATATATGATATATAAGATATAATATCATATATATATAATATATATATATATATATATATATATATATATATATATATATATATTTAATATATATAATATATATATATATATATATATATATATATATATATATATATATATATATATATATATATCCATATATATATATATATATATGACTTTTTATCATCACAAACCGTAATTCATATACAATCAGTAAGCTAAAACGTCCTTTAATATCAATTCGCTCTACCTTGGGAAATAATATATTTTCATATATGTTACTTGAAGGTAATTTTTAGTTGATAATAAGTTCGTCGTCCCGTGGGCTGAAACAGCGAAGGACAAGAACTAGACTTGTGGACGCATTTAACACAGTGGCCAGCATGGGTTAAATGCGTCCACCTGTAGTCCTGAGTAATGATCCTTCGACTGAGTCAGAAATTTATTTCTGTTCCACACGTATTATCAACTAAAAAATTTCTTGGTCTTATTCATATGAGAAAATATATCCGAATGAATGTTAAAGGACGTTTAGGTCATTGATTATATATATATATATATATATATATATATATATATATATATATATATATATATATATATATATATATTCTTCTTCTTCTTTCTTTTAACATGCTTTTATTCCCATTTTTGTATGGGTGTAATAACGCCCTTCTTTTGAAGGACTTTTGATTTGGCTTTGGGGTAGACCTGTGGTCTCGATCGAGCCCTGCCTGACATCGCTTTCTGTTCCACACGTATTTTCATGTTGATATTTCGACCCAACGCCCTTCTTCCCAGCAGCGAGAAGTTATTGCAAGGGTATGGCGAGAGTTCGAGACGTGTGAGATGTTTGTTATGTTTTTTTTTGAGAAGGTGTTGTAGTGGCTTTGTTTTGTGTGTGTATTTAGTCTGTAACATCCATTTGCTTTTAAGCAAACCTATCTCGTTGATTACATATATAATCCCGGATGTCTACACGGATAGCAAAGTGTCTGCCTCTCTGATCAGTCGGCTGCGGGTTTGAACCCGCGCCACAGACCCTCAGAAGTCCGAAGCTGCTGCTGTAACACACTGAGCCATGAGGCTCATATATATATATTTCTATATATATATATATATATATATAACTATATATATAATATATATATATATATATATATATATATATATATATATATATATATATATATATATATATATATATATATATATATTATGTACTTTTTTCCCAGGTACGTAGGGTAAGTTGTAATAGCCACAATGCCAACTTGACTTTTAGATTCTTCTTGCTTTTGGATACGCTTTACTACAAACCGTTTGGATCCAATTGCAACGCGGCCTCGCTGTGATTGTCAGAAATTTTTCCTGCTACCGGACATCATAATTCCTTCATATTTTTACATTTGATTAGGCTTTGTAGTGACAAGTGTATGGTAATATGCAAGAATATAGAAGTTAAGAGGGTATTGTATAATATACACATACACACACACACACACACACATGTATATATATATATATATATATATATATATATATATATATATATATATATATATATATATATATATATATATATATATATACACACACACACACACATATATATATATATATATATATATATATATATATATATATATATATATATATATATATATATATATATATATATATATATATATATATATATATATATATATATATATATATATTTATATATATATATATATATCCAGTCCGTTATATAAATCAAATATATATGGAGGCTGGATATACACCACATATATATATACATAATGATATATATATATATATATATCGTATATATATTATATATATATATATATATATATATATATATATATATATATATATATATGATTTCATAGTCTTAATTATAAAATTCGTTCCTCAGCCATTTAGCTAGAAATCCAAATTTCATGGAGGCTGGAATTGAATGGGGCATCTAGGTGACCTCTTGCCATCTCACTCTGCTTTGGACCTCTACAGCGCAAGGTCGCTGAAGCTTAACAGCGCTAAGCTGATGGTGTTGGGACTTCTGCGGCCTGAATTCATCTATTGCAAGCGAGCTCCACGCATAGATGCAATAAGAATCCTGTTATCTGGCTCTTCGAAGTTCTTCCCCAGCCCTTGTGAAGCAATTGCCTTAGAAGGCTCATTTCCATCTTGCCATGTGCAAGAAGCTTCCACAACAGCAGTCCACAAAAATATAGTTTATTCAATAAAAAAAAAAAAACAGTGTGAACAGGTTAATTATGGTAAACAGTCAAAAATTAAGAAAATGATTAAAAATAAAAGCAAATATCCCTCAATCATTGTATCATGAACCAACACTAATGAGATATTTTCCTGCCACTGTTCTATCATTACAAAGTCTCTACATTGTAAAATCATATAATATATATATATATATATATATATATATATATATATATATATATATATATATATGTGTGTGTGTGTGTGTGTGTGTGTGTGTGTGTGTGTGTGTGTGTACATAAATTTCTGACTCACATCAGGATCGAACCCAGGTCTTTCAATTGAAAGGCAAGGGCGCTGCCCACTAGACCATGCAAGTCATAAAAGAAGTTGGAACCTGAGCGCCACTGCACACAAGGAATTACCTGGGCAAGCTAACTGCTTGCATACCAGCTGGTTTTCCCCAACTTCCCGGCTTAGCAATGACTCAATTGACAGCATTTCATTCGAATTATCCATACTGAGTGAATATGATAGAAATAATCAACACACAATCACATGTGGAACAGAAATAAATTTCTGACTCACATCAGGATCGAACTCAGGTCTTTCAATTGAAAGGCAAGGGCGCTGCCCAATAGGCCATACAGGTCATAAAAGAAGTTGGAACCTGAGCGCCACTGCACAAAGGAATTACCTGGGCAAGCTAACTGCTTGCATACTAGCTGGTTTTCCCCAACTTCCCGGCTTAGCAATGACTCAGTTGACAGCATTTCATTCAAATTATCCCTTCTGAGTGAATATGATAGAAATAATCAACACACAATCACGTGACGAACAAAAATAAATTTCTGACTCACATCAGGATCGAACCCAGGTCTTTCATTTTAAAAATTATGCCCAATAGGCCATACAGGTCATAAAAGAAGTTGGAACCTCAGCGCCACTGCATAAATATTACCTGGGCAAGCTAACTATTGCATACCAGCTATATTTCCCCAACTTCCCGGCTTAGCAATGACTCAATTGACAGCATTTCATTCGAATTATCCCTACTGAGTGAATATGATAGGAATAATCAACAAACAATCACAGGTGGAACAAAAATAAATTTCTGACTCACATCAGGATCAAACCCAGGTCTTTCATTTGAAAGGCAAGGGAATAGGCCATACAGGTCATAAAAGAAGTTGGAACCTGAGCGCCACTGCACACAAGGAATTAACTGGGCAAGCTAACTGCTTACATACCAGCTGGTTTTCTCCAACTTCCCGACTTAGCAATGACCCAGTTGACAGTATTACATTCAAATTATCCCTTCTGAGTGAATATGATAGAATAATCAACACACAATTTACGTGTTGAACAAAAATCTGTAAAATGAAACCTTGATTTAAGTCTCCGTTCTGTGAACAGAAATGTTGGTATCTCGCTTTTCCAAGATATTTGAGTGATAGCGTGTAACGTGAGCCGACATCATACAAGTCATAACTAAATTCTAAGGACTACTGGAATGAGATACTAAGTACAAAACTAAACCTTTATTGACAAAAAGAACAACGAAAATAACTTCTTAGAAATTACGAAGAATGAAAACAAATGATTCATCATAACTATCAAAAGTTCTTCTGGGGAAATAAGGTCCAAAATCATAAACACTCAATTACTTAAGGGAATACAGAAAATAACTCATCTGTCAAATCATAAACAGGTCAATTAATAAAATCAGGTCATCTCAAAAAATGTCATACCACTCCCTTCCTTGAAGGAGGGAGAAATGGAAATGGAATGGAATACCTGTGAAAGAACAAACGTCACATTAAAACCAGGAAATGTAAAAAATGCAGAAACACAAAATGTCACTGCCACAGGGGTAACGTCTGTGTTCATAGTTCTGAAGGTAAAGTCTAAAATGTTTATGAGTTATACTCACTTCACAAAATCCTCTGGGACAGTTTCCATGTGAATTTTCACAAATCACATGTTCAAATATACAAATAACGGATCGCAATGCCCGATCTTTCAACGATCCCTCCCATTATATTCATTGTCAATGCACACACGAACACATTCTTCGTGACATCATTCTCAAAGTACGGCAAGACACGCTTCTGTTTCAAGTTGTCACGAAGTACACGTACACGTACTTTGAATACTTTCTTCAAAACCGGATTTATAACCGGTTCAGTTTCTAGGACATTTGAGCTGAAACCGCATTTTCTGTGCCCGTGTCCTGTCACTAGGATTTTTTCCTGTGGTATGCAATTGGTTCAGCATTTTCCTATAGTGTGTAAGTCAAATGGACCATGCAATAGCTGGAAACTTTTCAAAGTTACTTCTGTTACAGTGCACACACACACACACACACATATATATTTTATATAATATATATATATGGATAAGTATATATATATATATTATATAATATATTTGTGATTTTTGTAAAAACATGTTCTTACTGTTTTTGTTGGTGGCAGTTATTTGGTGCCTTTTTGTCATCAAGGCACTGATAGCCAGAAATTTTAGGCCTTATAAATAATTCTTGCATTGTAAAATTTTATTGGTTGAACTTTCAAGGCTTTAAATGAAATAAGGAATACAGTAAGACGTAAGATGATTCTGAGATAACTAGATTGTAATTTCAAGCAATTACTTACTGAATGATGTTCTGTGCTGGAAAACTATCAGTGCCGATGGTGTGTCAGGTAGTATGTTAATTACATTTCAATAATAATATCTTTCCATAAATGTAGTTCATATTTCAGATCAGTTTTTCTACTAAACAAATTTTTTAGTTGTTGCTCCTTCGTTTAAATATTTAAGAGTCTGCTAAATATTTATATATATATATATATATATATATATATATATATATATATATATATATATATATATATATATATATATATATATATATATATATATATATATATATATATATATATATACAAAACACACACACATACACAGAAAAAATTCTACATATACTGTTTATTTGCATATCTAACGTATGTAATCTTATTTAATATAGTCATTTTTCCCTACATTTTCATGTCTACCAATTACTTTGCAACTCTATACACTTTTCAAAAGCTGTTTACAACTTCATCTCTGCATTTTCTTTTTTGTTTAGAAATTTCAAACAAACCTTCTATTAAACCATTTTGAAACTGCATGTTAGCAGCATCCAAAGATTCAAACCGACTCTCTCTTCTCTCTGTTCCTCTGAGTTTTGGGAACAGGAAAAATGGCTGAAGGATGTTTTCAAGATCAGGACTATAACTTGCCTTTTTCGGAAGATTTCCCATCAGCTTTAAATTTCCAGAGTGACAGCATTTCTACCGATTTACCCAGAGATGAATGAATCTTCTGGAGCACGTATATCATGAAAACAATGAAATATTTTCATCAGGCACTGAAAAAGGTTTTTATGTTCGAACGTTTTTAGCCAATTTTCTTCAGTTTTTGTTGCAAAACACCTTTGTATCTTAGTTGAGAGGTGATTGTTTTTTGTCCTTCAAGAGAAATCAATCAAAATCACTTTTGTCCCAAAAAACTGTTAGCCAGTAACCTTTATTTCTCCATCTGCCCATCAGGTTAACTCATTTTTACTGGTGCAGCTGAACCTCAATTAACCATTGTTTTGATTGAATTTTAATTTATGTTTTATTAACTATCATATTGATGGAACTGGGTTTTTTTGTATATCCAGTTATCAATTTTGAAAAACAATTCATTTCATATTTCATTTGATTCAATTTTGTTAAAATTGCAAGATGAAAGTTCAGCTCTTTGATGCAGTTGGTTTTACTTCCGCAACGCTTTTCATCAAGGGACCCAACGTGCTGAAAGTTTACTCAAACCAAGATTTTCATTTAAAATTTAAAATGCGGAACCATGGGAGATCCCAGTTTCATTAGCTATCATATCGATAGTAATCCGACGATCTTCATCCACTAGATTCTGCACCAAATATACAATTCTTTCATTTTTGCAGTCAATGGTCTTGAAAGAACACTCTTGAGAATTGTCCAAGTTGAGGTCCTCCCGATTTTGAACATCTTTCTAGTTTAAATTTTCAAGTTTATCCAATCATAAACAACTGATTTAGATGGAGAAGAGAAGGGGGCATAAACTTGTTGATCTCGGCAGCTTCAAAAAAAAAAAAAAAAAAAAAAAAAACCGACAAAGTTTCCAAATCAAGGGTGGACATTAACATTCCTGATGTTAGCTCAATAAACATCTCAAAATTTTTTTTTCCATGGTTGTTGACATTGTAGATTAGTTACTTTTTCATCGTATGGCAGATTTAACACCAATGATCCAAATTTGATGACTCTTGAAATGGCAAGTTGTATTGGATCACTTACATTTAGATAATTGTTTACCAATATGTCTTATTTTTTTGCATTCCTGTATAAATATTGTTTGATCATTCAGCATTTTTCCTAAACTTTTATTTCTCAAAATATCATTATATTTAAATACTAAGATACCAATAGTTTTAAAATGGGCAATGTGTGTGTGTGTGTGAAATGTGTAAACAGTGTATGTGTTCTTTGTTTGTGTTGAATGTGTCTGTGCCTGTGTGTATTTTTACAAAGTTCTAAAAAGTATGGAAATTTTAACATAATGAATCTCTATTTTAACAATAAATACTTCTTGCAAAAATTGTAAAATTTTATTGGTTGTACATTCAAAATGTGTTAGGATTTGTTTAGCATGGTTAGGCTCTACATGGGTGGTTTTAAAGTGTAGTTACCTGTTTGTTTATTTGGCTAATCCTCCACCGACAAAACCTCCTTTATTTTCCACAGGATTGTTGACGCCTGTTTAACATGGCGTGGCGCCAAACCCTTAGTCAGGTACCGGGCATTCTAGTTCAAAAACGCGTTGTTCTCTTTCTCTGGATGAGGACTTTTACATCAAAAGCAGCAGTTCGACTTTGAGGACGTTTCCTGGGCAAAAAAATGTTTGGGCCCAGGCTGGAGCAGCGCACCGACGAAGATGGTTGTTTGTTGGCCGCAGGTGGAAACCCTGTCGGCGGTTTTTGCATGCCTGGGTGCAGTGGCCCCATGTTCTTTGCAATGGACATTTCCACTACACCATAAGACGGCAAACAGGACGTCGTGATAATTAAACCTGTTGTCAAGTTGGTGGAAATAAACACTGGAAATGGTTTTTTTTTTTTTGTATCGACTGCTGCTGGTACTTCAACAATGCATAAAATAAATGTAAACCATTGCTTTATTTTTTAAGTGTTTACATGCCATTAAATAAATAGGACCTGGCTCATTTTGTTATTCAAAAGGAGGGGTTTTATTTAAGATTTTATTAAGTTTAATATTAGTAAATAATTTTTATAACAATTTCAGTATTTTTTTATTCCTCCTTCTTTGTGTGTGCTAGCTGTCGATTAGCCAGAGCAGCCCCAATAGTTTTTCCATCTATAAAGATCCTGCGGTTTTTTTTTTTTTTTTAAATACTACGGGCCCCCTTGCCACTGAACCAAGGTTCATAACACATAAATCTTTAAATGAGATAAGGAATACAGCAAGACGTAAGAAGATTCTGAGGTAACTAGATTGCGATTTCAAGCAATTACTTACTGAATGACTTTCTGTGCTGGGAAACTATCAGTGCCGATGGTGTGTCAGGTAGTATGTTAATTACGTTTCAATAATAATTAATAAGTTTCCATAAAAGTAGTTCCGATTTCAGTGATCAGTTTTTCTACTACAGAAATTCTTTAAGCAGTTGTTGCTCCTTCGTAAAGGTTATTTCTCTGAAAAATATATATATATACACATTATATATATATATATATATATATATATATATATATATATATATATATATATATATATATATATATATATATATATATATATATATATATATATATATATATATATATATATATATATATATACATACACACACACAGTACAGTAAATGCTACATACACTCTCTACCAGTGCATGCATATCAGTATGTAATCTTATTTACTGATATAGTATGTATATGTCCCTACTTAGGTTTTCATGTCATACCAATTACTTTGCAACCAATATACAACGGAACTTCAAAAGTAGGGATTCAATTTCATCTCTCATTTTCTTTTTCCATAGATATAGTGGTTCAAACAGACCTAACGGTTGAAATTGATTTTCCCCTTGCAGCGGATCTCTCTCTCTCTCTATATCTCTATATATCTCTATATATCTCTATATCTGTATATAATGTGTGGAAAGTCTAGACACTGAGCCGCAGTGGCTGTCAATGATGTTTTCCATAGGCCTTATATAGCACGTCCACTGAGGCCTTTTTCGCACGCTCAGATTTCCCATCAGCCCCTCGAAGACCACAGCAAGGCAGAGTGAATTCAGCCGTTTACCGATGTACAAAGAGAATGGAAACTGAATCTTCTTATGCATGACACAACATAGCAGGGATTTGAAAATGGGAATGACCGGAATATTTTCATCAGGCACTGAAAAAAGTTTTTATGTTGTAACCTTTTCCGTGTTTTTTCTCTCTTCTCTCTTAATTGTTGCTTGATGTGCCTTCTTAGTATCTTAGTTGAGAGAGAGAGAGAGAGAGAGAGAGAGAGGACTCATCAGGAGAGAGAGAGAGAGAACCGAGAGAGGAGAGAAAGGAGATAACACTCCAATTATTTCAGGTCATAACTAAAATTAGAACCAGTATGATTTATTTCTCCAAAGGTGCCCATCAGGTTAACAGTCATTTTTACTTTGCAGTTGATAGTATCAATTCTTAATATAGTTTTTGCTGATATTTTCTAATTTATGTTTTATTAACTATGTAATCGTACGTTCAATTGGTATTTTTGTACGTCTTTTTAGTTGTGATATCCATATTATCAAGTTTTGTACAACAATTCATTTCATATTTTCAGCGACTTTTAGACATTTTGTCATTAATTTCAGAATGATGATGAGGTTATCTACCTTCGAAAGCATGTGTAATAAAAGTTTTTTTTTACCTAGCCTTGGCAATATTATTCATCATTAAGTTAGGCGCATTTCCCCTAGCCCCTCTATTGGTGGTTACCTAAAACTATCTTCTAATCCATTGTATATATATATTGTAAAATGGTAGGGCATTTATATATATATAAGTATAAAGCTAAATATAAGCTATGTCAAATATATATCCAACCAAACCTCCCAGGCTAACCATACTGTCACCGCTCCTCAGCAATTATAGCCAGGTCTACTACCATCCTTGTGAGAAATTGAATTGATCAATGCCAAGGTCGCCCACATCATGACTGCTTGGTCGTTTGATTTGAGAATGAGTATCAGGTTTCAAAAAATACCTACTTTCTGAGAACAACTTTATTGTTATATTCTATTTTGTTTATTAAACAGATAATAGGATTTAAATTCGAATAAAAACATCGTAATCTTATAGTCTTAATTCCAGATGTCTTATAAGAAACTCTATATATATAGAAAGACCGCTAATGGAACTTTGGGATTCACTTTCCTCTTCTATTTATCCCCTAAACCAGATGGATATCTCCCCCACTTCTGCATTGATTAGGCCTTTTTTCTTTTCTTTTTTTTACCTTTTCTGCTTTCCTTTTATCTCCGACCCTTGAAGGCAATTCTCACTCGACCCTTCCCCCTCCCAAGTCTTTTTCTGTTCCACTGTTCCATCCATCGATTTGTTATTTTTCTCTTATGTACCCTCTGAAGAGAGAAGGAAGAATGAATGGAAGGAAAATGATTATGAAGGGAATTATAGAAAACGTATAGAAACATTCAGAGGAAAAACTACAAAAATCATACTGTATGAATCTGTGGCCTCCGACGGACCTTAGATTAAGAAGTAGTTATACAGTGTTCTTCGAAGAAAGTAAAGGTTGAGGAATAAAGAAAATAAAGCCAGATGATCAGAATAGATAATCTACGAGATTATTCTTGTACCTCTGCCTAACAGACTAAATAGTTCATTATTTTTTTAAAGCATTGAGAAATTTCGGCTTATAAATGATTTACTTAATTACTTCTCCAATGTAAAAACCTAATACAAACTTATCGTCGTTAAAGAACACTAAACAAGACTGTGTGGGATAAAAATAAAAAGGCTTTGAAGTTAAAAGTATGTTCCTTCCTTTGCCCAAAACTCTATCATTTTCATTATTACCGCTGTTACTGTTTAAAAGGGCCTAGAACGTGACAGTTAATTTATAATCGAAAGATATCGTTCAGAAAAGCTCTTCTGGGTTTCAATGACGCAGCCCGATCAGAGAGGAGAATGTCTGTCATAGCCCTTTTCCAGTCGTGTCGTTAAGCCCTTCATCCTTCAAAGAAGACCATTGCGAAATATGCAGACCTTTGATGGCCGGCCGTTCCTTCCGTCCTTCAGAGGAACCTCTCGTCGATCACATGCCGCATCAAATAAATTCTTCATTTACACAGTCAGGAAGCCAAATCATAAAAATGACATCATTTGGGCTGCAGAGTTGGATGATATCAGCGATGACATGCGCTATCGCCAAGTTGTGAAATTTCCTGAATGTTTGGGAATTTTTTCTGTTTCACAACCAGATGGTTAATGTGGATCATCAACTAAAAAACAGTCATGGAATGGCGAATACTTCAGAGAAACTGTGCTTACTGGTGGAGTATTTCCTTTCCTCAAAGATCCTGAAAATGTGTTATCTGTTGAAGAAGTCACATTTTGCATGATAAGGTACCATGTTTCAAGGTTCTTCAGACACAGGAGCTGCTTCGAAACAGTGGTATCGATTTCTTCTCGTCAAGTGAATTTTCCAGGTAGCTCCCCTAACCTTAATGTGTGTGAAAACATTGGTAGTATCTTAAAGGATCGTGTTGCAGCTCACACAGTGAACTATGATGGTATACCAAGCCTTGACGACCTGCGAAGAGAGGTGACTGAAGTGCTTAGGGAAATGGAGTTTGAGTCTCAGCTTTTTTGTGATTTGCTGAAATCATACCCCTCAAAAATGCAGGCTATGGTACAGGCAGATGGAGGCCACACAAAATATTAAATACTCAGAGAGAAACTTAAATAAATACCTGTTCTGAATTACTTTTGTTTTTGTCCACATCAATTTTAGTTTATGCTGTAGAGGGGGCCTCTAATTTCGAAACATCCTGTATATATATATATATATATATATATATATATATATATATATATATATATATATATATATATATATATATATATATATATATATATATATATATATATATATATATATATATATATATATATATATATATATATATATATATATATATATATATATATATATATATATATATATATATATATATATGTATATATATAGATATATAAATATATGTATGTATGTATATTTCTGACTCATATCGGGACCAAGACACCTGTCTTTCAAGAGAAAGTCCAGGGGATTAGCAATTCCTACACCAAGTTATAAAAGAAGTTGGAACCTAAGTACTAAGTACCTTAGGTTTTTCCCAGGCAGGTGCCTAGCTTCTTTAAGATAATGTAATAATGCCAAAGGTTACATCATTTAACACCATGTGATTTTGGTGATCATGGATTGTTAGGATTGGACACGTATGGCTATGCTCAATGTTGTTCGAGGATTTACCATGTACACACTTTCATGCTGGTTAATAAACTATTGCATCATCTTTAATCATACAGAAGGGAGATGCCACGTGCTTTTCTGGTCATGTATCGATCTGTTTTAATTCAAGCAGTCACAAGGGTCGTGGATGGATTTTCTTGTTGGAACGGAAACGATTGGGTCATCTTGCACAGTCTCACTGAGAGAGGGGAGATGCAACATGCTTTTCTGATCGTGTACCGTTCTGTCTTAAGTCAAGTCACAAGATATAAATGATTGCATCAGCCAATTCTGATCATGTCCTGATTGGGCCGGAAGCTTTGTTACATACAAATCTAGAACGTTCTGTAGAGTTTTATTTTGGTAAGTACCAAGTAAGATATTCATTCAGAGATGAGGAGCCATGCTTAATGCATTATAAGTAATTGTGAATTCTTAAAAGTAGCGTGAAATAAATAAGTGTGGTCACTAATTTACGATTTCTTTTAATTTTTGTGAAGTCTAACAGTGTGTATATTTGTGTACAGGCGCCACAGCTGCAGCTATTAAGGTATTGTGATTTACAATTTGAACCATGGTTTATTTTGATTCTTGGGTGTGTTAAATAGATTGGTTTATTAATTTTTGTGAGCGTTATTTTAGATTAGTTTATCTTTTGTGAGGATTTTTGAATTTGTAATTTGATAGACCGGTCAGGTAAAATTGAAACGTTTTCATAACACTTTGGTGAATTTAATACATTTATATTTTCATATCTTGTGTAATTATGACTTCTTGGTGTTGGTTAAATTGTTTGTTTGTTGAATTTCATTTTCTTTCAAATCTTAAAATGTTTGCTTTGATGATTTATCTTTTGTTTCATAAAATGATTCAAGAATTAATGAAGACTGTGTTTCCAGATAATAGTAATTTATTTTCAAAGTAATTGTGAATTATAATTTATTAAGAATAAATTTATGTATTTAAAATTTTAACAGTAGTGTTTCATTTATTGACCACCAGTGGTAGGATTAATTATCTTTGTTGTAAATGATTCAGAGAAGTAGTTTTGTTCCTTCAGGGTTTTGTTGAAGTGCCTCGAATCAAGGAGAGATATTTACAGTTATACTGTACAGTGCTTAAATAGAGTGGTGCCCTTTTTAATATACTACAGTATATTGTATGTTTAAATATTGAAACCCCACATTGATCATAAGTCTTTTAAAGGATCACTTGTTGCATTTAGAGTATTCATTCGTATTTTCATTTGTTATGGGAGTTCAGGTATCTGGCTGTAAGTGAGGTAAGTTATGAACTCTATAATCATTAAGTGATAACCTGGTATTTGGAACAACTTCGTGAAAAAAATACACACACACACACACACACACACACACACACACACACACATATACATATATATATATATATATATATATATATATATATATATATATATATATATATATATATATATATATATATATATATATGTATATATATATATATATATATATATATATATATATATATATATATATATATATATATATAAATATATTTTCTTTTTTTCTTTTGTGGGTGGGATTCTGACTACGAAAGTTGGCATACTGAAGTTTAGTGACATTTAGGAGGTCTTCTGCTTTGGTGTTGCCTGGCCGTGGCTCTTCTGTCAACCTTCAGGTGTCTAATTTACACCAAATATTATCTGAGTTATATTTGATTTTTTAGAAAAAGGCCCCAGATTATTCTTTTCTCCACGTAAATCAAATTCTGACTGCATTTATATAAGGTAAGTGCAGTCAACCGCACACTTGTATATCTACTTATCTAAAACTCTGTCTTGCTTGTATGTCTGAATGCACACTGAGAATTCCAGAGGCTTCTGGGAATTCCGAAAGCTTCTGGGAATTCCAGAGGCTTCTGGGGCTACAGAAGCCTTCAAGGCAATCTCCTGGCTCTGTAGCCTTTGGATTTCTTGCACAATACTAAATAACAGAGTTTTTGGAGCTGTAGACAGCTTCACAGGATCCTGGAGTCGTGAAGACGTCTTTACAAGGACGTTATAATCCAATGGGCGTTCCTCCAGGAATCCTTCAGGAGTTGAAGACGTCCTCACAGGATACTGGCGTCTTCAAGATTTTAAGAAGACTTTATAATCCAATGGGTGTTTCTCAAGGAGTGCTTCAGGAGCTAAAGACAGCTTCATAGGATCCTGGAGTCATTAAGAAGTCTTCAAGAAGAAAACTTTTAATCCAGTGGGGTTTCTCCAGGAGTCATTCAGGGAATTCCAAAGGTATCTGGAAATTCTGAAAGTTTCTGGAAATCTCAAAGACTTCTGGGAATTCTGAAGGCTTCTGGGAATTCCGAAAGCGTCTTGTAATTACGAAGGTGTCTGGGGCTTCCAAAGGCTTCAAGACGATCTCCAGGCTCTGAAGACTTTGGATGTATGTATACGAAGGTGTGGTAAGGCTACTTTTTTCACCGCAATGACACGCAACCCTAACTGGACCGAAATTTTCAACATTAACTGACTCAGTGAGTCACTGGTGGTATATATATATATATATATATATATATATATATATATATATATATATATATATATATATATATATATATATATATATATATATATATATATATATATATATATATATATATATATATATATATATATATATATAATTATATATATATATATATATATATATATATATATATATATATATATATATATATATATATATATATATATATATATATATATATATATATATATATATATATATATATATATATATATATATATATATATATATATATATATATATTAATATATATATATATATATATATATATATATATATATATATATATATATATATATATATATATATATATATATATATATATATATATATATATATATATATATATATATGCCTTATTATACCAGGTCAGATGGGGTCATAACCTCTTCCACATCTGTTTTGAGAACAATGTCATATCAACTTATATCTCAAAGATTCCCTGGTAGCAATGGCCGACCTGCGTACTGGATCAGCACATTCTCTCTCTCTCTCTCTCTCTCTCTCTCTCTGTTTTGAGAACTCTCTTATCTCTCTCTCTCAAAGATTCCCTGGTCAATCTCTCTCTACTGGATCAGTTATCCATCCAAGTCACTAACTAAATTAAGGAGGAACAGCAAAAACATGACTACAAAAAATAAAATTTATTCAGTAATATAACATGGCAAGTGGTTTGAAATGAAATAAAGATGAAATGGGAATATCTACGTCCCAGAATTGGTACCCTCAAAATAACCAAGTAAGATAATATGGTGCTATCAACTTCCACTAAATGAGTCAAAATAAGTCAGCATGATCAAAGTCATGATAAGTCACATTCCCCTCCATCTATTTGACTTCTAATTCAATACACCTGAGGAAAGAAAGGGAAAACAGAACTCTTTAAAAATATGCGCAGAGAAAAAATAAATGTGGGATATCTCCCACATTACTCCCCACATAATAAAACATGGTAAATCATGATACAGGAAATCCAATAAAAATCAAAGAGACATAGCAGATAAAAATAAATAAATAAATCAGTACATGTTAAACAAAGTTAATTAAACCCATTCAGATTTTCTTGAAAATAAAGTTCCAGCTCACCTCACAGGCAGTACTCAAACTCTTCAAACCAATCGGATCTTTTCACAAAGAAATCAAGACTCCCAGTGTTTAGCTTGTTTTCAAAATGGAACATTCAGACTTCACATGGCACACCCACCAGAGCGCACTTACGCACGAACAATCGCCGGAACTTGACGATTTCCGGCTAACGGATGCACTCCAATATGAACAGAACATCGAAGTGTTATGAATTCTGGTCTCCATGGGAAGCCATACTGACCCTAGGCCTTCATCAGTACTGACTCGCTGATTATGTAGGCACTGTTCCCATTCGCCTTTGCCCAGAAGGTCTCCAAGAAGACTGCTTAGCTAAAAAAACAAATAACATATTCATCCTAAATGTTTTGCATATATATATATATATATATATATATATATATATATATATATATATATATATATATATATATATATATATATATATATATATATATATACACACACACACACACACACGTAGACAACTGCATGAAAGGTGAAAATTAGAGACCAGACGCCAAGCGCTTTCGTGTATTGCGTACACTTCTTCGGGGTACAAAGTAAAATAAACAAGGAAACTTCACAAAACAAAGATCAAAGCCATTAACAAGCATAACATCATTACAGTATGTAATCACTAGTTTGAAGAAAACAAATTGTCACTACCAAACATAAGTAAAAATACTTTAAAAGTGCTTAAGAATTGAAACTGCAGTTAGAACAGGCTGTTGTTAAAAGGTAACATTGTAGTACTTCCCTACAATTTTATGAATAAGGTAACTATATAATTTAAGAACTAAGATTCATAATTTGATTGTTAAAATGCTTAATAAAGGCAGATTAAATTATATTTTTCTTAAAAAGTGGTTACAAAAAATGATCTCAGATGAATTTTTCCAGTCTATACAATGATTAAAATCATTCATATGTACAAATAAAGCACTTGTCAATTGACCTGTTCGAACTGCATAACGATGCTGTTTTAGACGGTGATCTAGTTCTTTACCAGTTTGGCCAAGTATTTAATGCCTGCACCTAGCACAAGGAATCGTGTTGATACAGCCACTCATTCGTTTTGGGGAGTTACGAGCAATGATATTCTGAAGTTTCCCTGAATTCTTGTAAACAACATTTATCTTGAAAGTTTTCAGTAATTTTTGAATAAAACAAAGATTTACACTATATGGCAGTGTCAAAATATTCTCTCATAAAAGGCTCCCTATTGTTACTGGAATAAAAAATGTTTCTAGCTTTCTGCAAAGAATTTTGTCGATTAATACACGAAAGCGCTTGGTACCTGGTCTTTAATTTTCACTTTTCATGTGGTTGTCTACGTATACATTTGTCACGTGCAGCTTGGTGACTTATTGCTGTATATACACGAAGATTAAGACGCAAATACCACAGTCTGTTATTAAAAGAGAGGGATAAGTTTCACTTCGACTCTGCTGTACATGCTCACCTTCGAGTTCAAGTTCTGTACTTGAAATAAAAGTCAATCCATCTCCCCGAAGAGTTGACTGCAAAGTTCGTAACACTTGTAAGTAGAATAACACACTATAAAGATCCTCCCCTCTCTCTCTCTCTCTCTCTCTCTCTCTCTCTCTCCTCTCTCTCTCTCTTTTTAAGTTAATCGCTAATCTACATAATGAAGGGGGAAAATGTGACATACATTCACTCATTTTCCTTACCCTAACTCTTGTTCACAAGCATAATAAATCCGTTCTTGAGTTCATAACTGTCTTAACAAAATAGCCGCGCAGTGATAAATGCCAATCCACAGAATGAAAGTGATGGTACTACTGTACATAGTACCACTGAAAAGGGAAAGTTTCCTATCAATACGTAATAATCATTAAAATTTACGTTTAAGGAGGTTGTGGGTAACAAAAAATGAAACTGGTCGCTTCCGACTATTTAGGGTTCCGTAGTCCAGGGTTTTGGAAACAAATGTAAATTTATAGCCAGTGGATAAAGTTTTCTACAGATGAGAAGAAAATAAAAAACACACACAACTGATAGGTGAATTATATCAGTTATCACAAATGTGAAAATGATGATAATAATAAACTCTTGGAAAATAATTAGGAGGGCTCAGTGCTGTACATAAACATTCAGTAATAAGCCATGGGAAAAAATAGGTTTTGTAAAATAGATAAATATAAAAAAACTGTCGACCATAAGTATATGAATTATTTTCATAGGTTAATATGTAATGACAACCTCTAGCACATTGCCATTTTATCGTCACGAACGGTAACTGAGGCAAATGCAATTTCAATCTCTCTCTTTAGCTTCAATTAATATTTCAGCCGAAGGCAAACAAACGGTAGAAATAAAGAACCACAACAGCCAACATCCTTCAGGGATTATAGGCTTGCCTACCTTAACGCCAGGCTGCTATAAACCAATCAGTGAAATAGGATACATTCGCAAACTGCGGTCAGTATTTGGGGAACGCCTGTGATGGATTCCATTCAAAATATCATTTCATAAAATCAATCATAAATCCTTGTACGTTTTCCCTGAACAAATCTGAACGAAAATGAATCATTGCAAAATATTTTCAGTCACCTTTAAAAACAAAGAAAGCAGAAACACTGCAAACAAAAAAAAAAAAAATGCTCACAAGTTAAGGAGGGATAAACTTGCATTTACCATCGGGAAAATGGAACAGCGCGTGTGTACGCGCACACAAACACACATTTAACGAGGTCCTACCTTTCATTTTCAGTTATATAATATGTACTTCGAAGGAGTTTGATCATCCATGGTATTTTTTTCTCTCTCTCTCTCTCTCTCTCTCTCTCTCTCTCTAATCCCAGCAACGATCTATGACCGTCGATTAACAGCCAGTTATCAAATTCATTACTTAGATAAACAGAGGACTAACCACAGTCTTCTAACAAGCATGGGCTCTAATTTCAGAAGGGGCAGGGTGGGGTTTCATTCATTCCATCTTGGATTTCAAGGCTTTCATTGGAATCACATCCAAACGATCATAAAATGGAGAAGCCGAGAGGTCATTTTGGACGCTACATCCCAGTCATATTTCCAACCCGTTTCTCTCCTCATTTGTGAAAGGAGAAAAATGCATAACTGATAATCAATACTGGATCTGCAAAGGAATATTATTGCACGCGCTTGCATGAAGGATTATGAGATTCATCCTCTCCAGATAATGAGACCAGATTGAATCGACAGCGCAGGCTGCATGCGAAACCCTTTTCAAAATTTATGAATAAGCAATACGTGTTTAGGATTGCTGGCTTATAAAAGCGATGAACTTACCATAAAGGGGATAAACGAAAGACTGCAAAGATGTCACTGTATATTACACGCTTTAGAGATATTGATATCTAAATAGAAAATTATTGCAAAGAAAAACAGCAATAACAGGACTGGATGGCTGTCAACGGCATTTGGGGGAATGCAGATTTTCAGTTTTATATTTTGTAGTTTTAGAAATAATTCCCGTAATCTTCTCCTGGAAACCAAATTAAATTCCACAAAGTAAGTCTACCTGCTTTAAATATAAACGTACTCGGTATAAAATTCCTATGTAATTAACTTGTCTCCTTTGCACACGCAATATACAAGCATTTTCTGAAATTGAGAGAGCTTCCAAATAAGAGATGAGACAATTTAGTTGGAAAATTTTTCGATAATAACAGCAAACCTTTTCTTTGAACATAAAAATTTTAGATCAATGCTTAGAACTGCAAGCGCTCTAAAGTCTGAGAGGAGGTGAAATACTAATTACATCTTGACTGAATTGTTCATTCTAGCCTGCATTATCAGATGCTTTAGGTGGGCTGAGGTCAAATTTTTGTTACTTGGAAAATATCGCCAGATTCTCCCAGGTGGGAATCGTTGCATCAGTGAACCAAAGAGACTTGTGTATTCTTACCAAATACAGCATCTCAGATATCAGTGTCGAAGATGTGCATCCTAAGGAGCAGGAACTAGATTTACGCACAGTACAGTTACTGTGGACAGTGTGCCATTCCCCTCACTACATAGGTAGTAATAAATGAATTGTAGCGTTCTTCCGATAGCCCACCTGCATTGATCTCTGTCTTTCGCTCTTTATCCGTCCCTCTGCTCTCTCCCTGAATGGAGAGGATTTAACTAGAATCTATGCCAGCACAGGCTCTTGTTTCTTGATCATCCCTCAAGTGATGTCAACTATGAGCCACTGAAGAAGCTTGGAGTGGACCTCGAGATACTCTGCCCACAGTAGAAGAAACTGTCTTAAGACGAAGATGCTCAGACATCCCCTAAATGAGGATACTGCTCTCTTCCCACTCAACAGCCCAACTTCTTCAGCTTCTATGTGCCAATCGTCAGCGCAAGTTGGTGGAGAACTTCGCCGTTCTCCCGCCCCCACCACCCCCAAACCTCCATGAGGCTTTAGAAATGGGTCGGGAGTGTTGATGAGACGGAACCTACATTTGCCAAAACTAACGGTTTTTATAGATAAAAGGAAAGCGCCATAACTTATGAATGGTGGATATTGATGGCAGTTTTAGAAGATTTGCAAATAATATAAAACAAATCTAGACTCACCTACGTTTCTTGAGCAGAATGTTTATGACCCCTTAAGATTGTCTCAAGTGACACGAGAGGTATTGCCATTATATTTGATCTCTGGATTCAGAAAAATTATATACTGAAAAAAACCTTAAAGAAGAAAATACTCGTACAATCAAACAAAGTCTCTAATTGTCACAATGTTTTATTTGTTTATTCAAGCAAATGATTTAAAGCTAAAATGTCACAATGTTTTATTTGTTTATTCAAGCAAATGATTTAAATATATATATATATAATATATATATATATATATATATATATATATATATATATATATATATATATATATATATATATATATATATATATATATATATATATATATATATATATATATATATATATATATATATATATGTTACAGGAACAGATCAACACTTTTTTGGAAGTGTACGTATGTCTAACTTCAGGAAAAAGACGTAAAGAGGTTCAACCCTGATTCCATTTGCATTTTTTCCCCTCTCTCTCTCACTCTCAGCCTCTCTATGTACACCTCACTCATTCTCACCAAAGCAATTAAATGGACTATTTAAAGAAACACAATCATTCCTACAAAAATGGGTTTATTATTCAAATAACCCAACAAGAAATGAAATAAACAAAACTAAGACTAAAATGCATAATAAATGAATTATCGAGTCAGATAACTAAACTCTAAACTGGAAAGCACTTCTGACTAAAGAAGTCTCATTATGGCTAATAGCCTGGAAATACACCAAAATCTCACATACTCCCAAATCAATAACTAAAAGTCATGTCAAAAAAAGTCTCCCATGTTATTCCAACAAGTCCACCATGTTATTCTCACAAGTCCACAGACATCTGTCGAAAGAATTAAACATGATAGAAAACTCCCAAAAATATATGAAATACAAAACACAATAATGGAAAGTGTAAAATGCATAGCCAAGATATGGCAAACGTAACACAACAAAAATAATAATATAAAAGAGGTATGAATATTCATATTAAATTTCCCACACCAGTTCACAAGTACATAATGATTAGAAAGTCATGGTAAAAATCACAAGTTCAATTTTCTCCCATAAAAACAGAGATTTGAGACTCTACCTTATCTGCCGATTTTCAAAGCCTGGAACCACTAAAGTTATGACTGGACAACTGCAGTTCTATCACGTTAATGAACGATCAAACTCACTTTTAGGGCAGATTTCGGCATAATCTAGATCAAAGTAACGACTCACGAATATACATAGCGCCCTGATCCCCAATATTGCTGAGCTTCTGTGCAAAGAGCTGAGGAATCAAACTATTTGCTGAATACAAAGATTTTGCAACTGACGGCCTCCATCAGTACCATCTCACGATAACATCTTAAAGCATTGAAGCTATGAAATGCATATATGTGTCCTTTAAATATATATATATATATATATATATATATATATATATATATATATATATATATATAATATATATATATATATATATATATATATATATATATATATATATATATATATATATATATTATATATATATATATATATATATATATATATATATATATATATATATATATATATATATATATATACATGCATACTGAACTGTCAAAATCCCTATTCTGAGATGCCAGTACCACTATTAATAAGATATTTCTCTTCGGAAGAGTTACCTATACCCTATATATTAACGACTTGACTATCTGTCCATGTCTATTACCGCTGCCACCACACTGTTATGACCCTACACAAGGTCAATTAGGGTCATAATCTCTCACAGCATCTGTTTAAAGAACAGCATCATATCATCTTACAACCCTAAGATTCTCTGGTAGCGATGGCCCAGTGTTAGGCCAGCACATTCCTTCTCTCTTGTCGACTCCTCTCACTGAACCTATCCTCAAACAAAGGCCTATTGGAATGATATGCCGAGATACAAAACTAGACTTTATTTGCAGATTTAACGAAAGTATTTCAGCAAAAGCTACGGTCATGAAATGGAGTGGCTCACATCCCCTAAAAATGGAAATCATAGCTAGAGGAAATTCAGATTCACAATCAATCAAATTAATGATTCTAGGCCAGTCAATACTAGTGACTAACACCCTGGTCATCAAACAAAATGAAAAGGTCATAATTATTCTAAACTAAAATGAAGGTCACAGAATACGTTTAAGGACGAACCCAGAATTCTTGTTAAAAGAAACATATCATATATTAAAACCTGAAATGGTGTTTAAAGAAATCAACATTCAAAACGGAAAAATGCACAGTAGAGAAACAGAGGAGTTTCACTGCGACACAAAAATGGGCATGCCACATAATGTCTGGAAAAGATATATGTTAATGAGTTATTTTACTCACTTCCTATGGTCGCAAATAAACGATCTCACAGTGGCTGTTCTTGTCCACTAACACTGCACAAAGAGCTAATCACACCCAGCCGCAGATCGCAGTCAATAGCCAGTGTATGTTTCTCTCATAATATACCATTAGAGAATGCACACATATATGCACTCACTTAATGACCCCTCCCCGGAAACGTGACGGCACCGGGTCAATGCTCGAAGGATAACAATGCTTCCATCAATCAGTCACATGATCAGAAGGCACAAATGAACGTGCCAGTTATCCGCTAGATCTAACTATGGAAACCTCCAATGTCACCTGCACCGGATATGCCTTTCACAGGCCAGCACATAGTTCGTCAAAAGATTTAATATGTATATATACATATATATATATATATATATATATATATATATATATATATATATATATATATATATATATATATATATGTATGTATATATATATATATATATATATATATATATATATATATATATATATATATATATATATATATATATATATGTGTGTGTGTGTGTGTATTGTATTTATATATATATATATATATATATATATATATATATATATATATATATATATATATATATATATATATATATATATATATATATATATATATATATATATATATATATATATATATATATATATATATCTATATACATATGTGTGTGTGTGTGTGTGTGTGTGTATTTATTTATATATATATATATATATATATATATATATATATATATATATATATATATATATATATATATATATTAGAAAGAGAGAGAGACAGACAGAGACAGAGACAGAGACAGAGAGACAGAGAGAGAACTGTAATTTAAACTAAAATTCCCTTACGCAAGTTTTGTTGCTGTTCCGCAACGGGGATTAGGAGCATTCTCCTATATAAGCCTACAGCTTTTACAATTAGCAAAATTAATCTGATCTCCATATGAATTCCTCCTTAGACGTCGATGGAGTAATCGACCGAATTTCGTCCTTTGAATTTGGCTTCACTGTACCATCGAGGGGGCGGAAGGATGTCGCGATCACACTCCGCCTCACTCACCTCCTGCTGGTCTTGGCTTCGGCCTCTGCGGTTGGGGCGCCCTGAGAGTTGGGGCCCCACGACCCCAGGGTAGGACGGAGGCTTGGCCACAGGAGGAGTTGCCGCTATATTCCCATGAAGGCCTCCCAGCACTACCTTAACGCCCTACGCTGCCACTCGGGACCCGCCAGATGGAAGCAGGGGCGTGAACTTGGGAAGTCCTCACCGCCCCCAGAGGAGCCTCGTCAATAAGTTAAGCAGGAATCTACAGGAGACTGAAAAACAGAATCATAAAAAAACTTTCCCATATTTTCTGACTCTTCCTTTTAAAAGCCTCTGTTAAGTCATATGAAAATCATTTATGTGGAGAACATCTGATATTCGAAATATGGCTTAATCAGACATTTATTTATTAAATGGTAGTACCTTTATACCTTGAGACATAATAACAATAATGTGGAACTCTCAGTTCCTCCTTATTTTTTGAAGAAAAAATACGCATTGTTCCTTCTGAAAATATGGAAAATCCCTACCAAAGGAAAACTACTAATCAGGAAATTCACTCTCTAATTTGTTTTGATTTCGAGCAAAAGAAAAAAAGTGACTGAACGAAACAGCCCTTACGAAATGAAGAAACTGAATGAAGGGACAAACAAGAGAGAAGTGCAATTAGAAAGTCTAATCACATAAAATCTAATTTGATTACATACCATTCTAACTGATGTGTGGTAAAACCCAGAAGGGCGAAGCATGATTACCTAAAAAATTTGTTCAGATTCTGCTTCTAATTATTGAGATTTCCAGTCAAATACAGCTTCAAAAATTTTATAGCTATGAAGCCTTCTACTTTTCCGTTAACGTTGAGGAGGTAAAGAAGAAATGAAATAGAGTACGCGAAAATACTTTTTTTCTGCTTAGAGAAAATCTGTATCTCTATGGGCAGTGTTTTGATTTTTAATATATAGTACATCGTTACCTATAGCAATGTGCAGACTGCTAAAATCCCCTGTGAATGTTAATCCAAAACATGTGCAAATCACATTTACGATTTTGTAATTATATACCTTCACAAAAATATTTATCTCTAATGACAACTCAGTAGATAAAAAACGAGGTACTGAAGGTATTGTGAAGTTATTATTTCATCTAAAACAGAGGAAGGTGACAGTTTGTGAGAAATTGCTAAGGAATCTTTAAGTAAAATATCAACAACGACTTAACATACTGAGGAACTTTAACTTGCGTGTAAACCGAAAGCAAAATTACTGACTGAAAGTTTAGCTTAGCTCAGACTATCAAGGGCCGATTTAATGTTGATTAAGTATGCATTCTTCCAAACGAAAAGAAATGACGCAGTTTATAGTTTTATACTTGAAATTCTGCACACTTGAAATATTACTGTGTTTTATCAAACCTTGTTCTTTTACGCATTTATTATTTTCAGTATTTTTGTGATATCTGTTTTATATCAACTGAATCTGTATAAATGTAATGAGAGGCATTTTACCACATTCTTCCATATGTCTAAAATTATCACTCTTCACGTGACCCGCCTGGCCAAGAGGGCCGCTAAGGTTAATAAAACAACGCCTTGCCAATGAAAAGAGCTGAAACTATTCTTTAAAAAAAAGTGGCTTTAATAGAATTTTTAAGAAATAAAAATCGCATAAAACTGGCAAGGGGCCGGGATACTGACTATCTCTTTATGAAAATGAGAAAGTTGCTTCAGTGAAATCGACAAAATCAACTATTCAGTTAAACGTCTTGGCATTGAATCCAGCAAATCATAGCTGAAACATGTCAACAATGTAGTCCATTTATTTTATAAGAACTAAGCAGGAGATCTGTTCATCCACAATGAATTCATAGATTTTTCTCTCAAAAGAGTGATTAAATAAAAGAAAAAAGGTTAATTAATTCTTGAATTGCCACACAAAATAACAATGTTTTAACTGGTGAAAATGACAAGAATTAAATCTGGAAATGTTCCTACTCTCTCTCCTGTTACAGCACTGCATTTAAACAGATAGTTTGTCCAATCAATAGAATTCTTGAAGTAAATCTTATGAAAGTCAAAGAAAGGTGAAACAGTCTTTGTGGAATAAAAAGTATTTACTTCGTAGCAACTCTTGAATAACAACGTTGCTAGGCTAACTTTTTTTACAGGCCTATCCTTGTCTACTTTCCTATTCAAGCAAATTGACTGACTAAAAGGCTGAACACATTTATTCTTACTGACTGATAAAACAAAATATTCCCCTTATGGTGGAATCAGCCATATAAAATTTGTATTCAGGTGAGTTTTAATAGAATATAACAATGAGAACATAATAAAAAAAAAAAGAATATAGGAATGAGGTCATAATATAAAATCAGGCCACTATTTCATACTTAATCATTAATGAATCAATGAAACGAAAGAATTCCAAAATTATTATGAAATTCAAAACTTTGATGTCCATTGTCATCTATCTCTAACTTATGCATATTGTAGAAGGCTTTCATCTTTAAAGCATGAAAATTTACATAATGACAACAAATTATGATGGAAAAATCAGTTGACCGATGCTTATAGGGTATAAGCAAAAAAAAAAAATATTCCTTTAATTTGGAAAGGTTATGATGAGATTCTTTACAAGATGTTCCGTTTACAGGGTATCATGAAAAATTATGGCTAGTTAATGGGTATTTTGAAGCCTAAAGTTTACAGAATCTACTTTGCAAGCTTATAACCAAGTGATTCAAGAATAGAACAACTATCTTATGCAGAGGGTAAGACTACCATCAAGAAGTTTGGGACTGGTGGGAGGTAGTAAAGGGAATTCTGAAAGTGCCAAATAACAGAAAACATGATTCAAGCCAAAGTGAGAAATTAATCTTATGATGTCAAAACAGCAAAACAAAATACAAGAGAAAATAATAATTTTGTAGAAAAATCAAAATAATCAAATGATGAATCTATTAAAATCAAACTTTTGCAAAAGAAAGTTTCAGTCATTGCTATCATGCAGGGACAAGTCATTACCCAACTAAAGGTTCCTTCTCCTACCAAAATCTCTGACAGTCAAGCATATGTCTATAAGATAACACGCAGGTGTAACTGTGTACATTGCGTCTGTCTCTGATTGCATGCCAAAGTAACTTTGTGCAACAGGCTAGTCTCTCATTGAATGCAGGAGTGACTTTGTACATTTAGTCAATGTCTCATTGCATGCAGGAGTGACCGTGTACCTTGCTCTTGCGTGACGGAGGAAGGACTTTCGTTCTGTTGGGGGTTGGGGGAGGGTTCAGAGGAGGTGCTGGGCTCGGCGTGGTACAGCAGGTCTGAAATACCCAACCCAATTTCAACTAGGAATCTTATTTTGTATGTGAGCCTTATACTTAAGTACAGCAAATAAGCTTAGCCAGCAGTCTTCTGTTCATCATCAAAACGGGTTAGTTAAACTATTTCTATAAATTTCAATTCAGGACGAATTGTCTAAGAATGTGAGCGTAGTTTTAAATTGCTCAACAAAACATTTTACTCCTCAAACAGAATACTGTACCTGGTATTATTTGCCCTCTGCGCACAGACAGCAACATTCTAAACTGTTTAATAAAAAATGATTTATATAAAATCCATGTAGAAACTACAAAGTATTAGTCTGCAGTGTAAAGAACATTGCACGGAAGCATTATAATTAAAGCTTTTTTTTTTTTGCTCTTATTCTATGCCAGATGTACCATGAACACCATAGTAAGCTTAAATATAGAGTTTTCATTCAGTAACTGGGTAAACATCAAGGAAAGATTATTAAAAAAACAATTTCATCGCTTGTAAATATGAGCTTCATAATTTTACAGCATGATATATAAGTCTCATAATAATTTTGCTTTCTTGTGAAAAAAGAAGAATATCAACTTCCTGAAAAACAAAGTGACTTTTTTATTCTCTAAAGATACTGAAAATCATTCGTCATATAAAGTAAAAATTATTTGTAGGAACACAACAAGGGCATACTATATGATTCAGACAAGCTTACTCCGCTGATTTGTCTTACTATGTTGAGAAGACCTATCAGTACGTAAAGATTGAGCATTTCAGATATTATAGAAGAAAGACTACAGCATGAAAGGAGGGACAAAGGATTAAAATAAAAAAAAGATAAATATACATTGGGCAACACGACAACGATATGCTTGACCAGCCTTTGAAATTTCCAATTAGCCGTCAGAGTGAAGCAAATCAATTAAACACAAAAGTAAACAAGTAAATAACTAGTAAAAAATGCGCCGAAGAAACTTCGGCGCAATCTAATTTTCTGTACAGCGTATAATACTGTATAAAACTCTCAGCCACGGACCATAAGACTTCTCAGCCACAGCCCACGAACCTTTCAGCCACAGCCAGTGGTGGCCTGTGTTGTTGGCACCTATAGTGGAGCCAGACGCACGATCATGGCTAACTTTAACCTTAAATAAAATAAAAACTAATGAGGCTGGAGAGCTGTAATTTGGTATGTTTGATAATTGGAGGGTGAATGATAAACATACCAGTTTGCAGCCCTCTAGCCCCATTAGCTTTTAAGATCTGAGGGCGGACGGACAGAAAACTGAAAAAAAGCAATCAAATATTCACATAAAAGGCATTTATTATTATGAACTTGACTTCTGAACTGGTTTAATCTTTTTCAGAAAGTTTCTTATTAAAATGAAGACCACTGCACTTGGTACGCCTATGCTTGCTCTCCAGCTGCTCACCACAGAGCCAACTTGGAAACTTGGTCTGCTTCGACTTTTCATTCCCTTCAGAGCTACTTGCAATAACTTCAAAACTAAAGTCTGTAGGCCTAATGACTTTGGAACGAGAAAATATGGCGATCCAACTTTTCATACGACTACTCCCTTACCTCTATTGCAAAAATACTTAAAAAAACTTCTGAAAATCTGACTTATTTTCTTCCAGTGTATGGGTGGTCTTTTTAAAATTAATTGCGTGTGCCTTCTATTTTTTTCCTTATACTCACCCTTAGAGGATTCCCATACACCTTGTCCTGTCCCTTATCCTTTTACCAGGCCTCATGTCTTCTATAATTTTTGTAAATCTTCAAAAGTGAGGACAGAATCCATCTTTGGTTTTCTTCAAGTAACTTGCAAGTAACCTACCCCTTGTATATTTACCTTGAAAATAAAATTTGAAGGACCATAACAAACCCTCTTCTTATGGTACTGCTAGCATACTACTCAAAACGAAGACACATTTGACACAGGGTAGGCTAATTTATGAAGTGTTCACACATTATTTGAATAAATGGTAGTAAATCCCAAACATAAAAGATAAATGGATTTAAATCTTACACTCTTTTATCATCTACCTTGAGTTTTCCGATCATCAAAAAGTGGAGCCACGACCAACGATCGGGCCCCGGACACGGCTGTCTCTCTTCTATGTACTCTGGCCGTAAGTTTTGTCCTGCCATACGATAGGGATTGACAGAGAAGCGTATCAGATAATGTTAGGTCATGAAGTTCAGAATCCAAAAAGCATACAGGACATTTAAACGTTTAATTGATCAATCAATTGAACAGGTGTCGGATGGCAATGGAGAATCATTTAAGGTCGGATGGAAATGATTTAATGGTCTATACGAAAATGTACATCGAAGTTCATATTTTTTCATATGCTTTATTATTTGCTTGCCTGTACGTTCCTTTAACGTATTAAAGTGCGTATAATAATGGACATAATATTACAATTCATACATCACACTTTTTCAGCTTCTGATGTTTGGAAAATGAAATCTTGGAATTCAGATTAGGAAAAATAGAATGATAAACACAGTAAACCTACCTTTATATATTGCCATCAAAAGAATATGGCTGGATTCTTGATTACCCTGATTAGACGACGGAAAAGTGGCGTTGGCGTAGGGATAACTATCGTCAGCGACTTCTGTAATATGAAAGAAATAAAACAAACAGTTGATTAAAAGTACAATGATGACGAAGATAAAAGATTAACACTGAAATAGAAGAGATTCTCAGAGAAAATAAGTGATTTTGTTTTTGCTTTTAAAGAGAATGAAAACAAAATTTTAATAAAAGCTCTGCGACGATAGGACTTTCTGATGGATTCGTCGACAAAACGGATTTCAAAATAAGGAAAAAAATATTACTACGACATCATTCCCTCAATTATGAAAATATTAAATGCAAATAAGCATTATTTAATACCCAAATGTTATTAGTATGTTAAATGGTTAGATTTATGTATTGCTTAAATTCAAAAAGTTATATTCTTCAGTCTCTCTCTCTCTCTCTCTCTCTCTCTCTCTCTCTCTCTCTCTCTCTCTCTCTCTCTATTGATTTCGGTTGGCACCCGTTCTTACAATGGCTTTGAGCTTCTTAGTTAATCTTGGGGATGCTTACGAGAAGGATTTGGCAAGGATGTAAAGCTGACTTCCTTTGAGAATCCTTTGTTGTAATAAAGGGATCATGGGTTGAAATGCTCAACCCCACCCACCTCCCCACCTCCCCACGCACCCGACCTCCACCACCCTCAGCCGAGAGACTTTTGAGAGACTGAGCGTGTGTGATCTATACAAATTTAAACATTCAACCCTGAAAATTCTTTAATTGATTTTAAAATCCCTAGTTTTTGGTTCTTGTGATGATTACATATTTTATATTTTCAAATATGATTCTTGTTCACCATTGTGATCCCATCTTGACGCCGTAAGTCATATAAAAAAAAAAAAAAAAAAAAAAAAAATATATATATATATATATATATATATATATATATATATATATATATATATATATATATATATATATATATATATATATATATATATATATATATATATACAAAGACCTTATATAATTGAAGGCTTATATAAGCCTTGTTATCTTGATAAGAATCTGAATAATATTCTTTGAATAATTATTCATATGTAAATATTTGTCCCCTATATATATCCAGTCATATTATATATAAACTCAGATGTATCTACAATATATAATCAGACTTTGATATTAAATAGATTGTGTGACAGGTCTTATATATATATTCTGTATCCCACTTTGACAGCCTGATATCCATGACTAAGATTTGAATAAACTCAGATATCTATATTATAATATATACTATATGTCCATACTATCTGGTTACAAACGTTGTTTAATATATAAAAAAGAGACTTATTCAGTTGCAAGGCAAATAATATATTTTCATAATAATTTACCGAAGGGAATTTATTAGTTGATAAATAAGTCCACTTTCCCGTGGGGTCGAACCAGCGACGGACGAGGACTCAGGACTAAAGGGACGACTAACTAACAGTCGGCCACAAGAGAGGTATATCACGTGAATATCGCCTCCCATCAACTCACCCACACAACTCAGGTGTTTTGCATTTGGAGACGATATCCACCCACCTCTCAACCAAATTTTCCATTTGACCGTTAGTTTAAGTATTATTTTAGTAATTTGCGAATTGGATATGTAAAGAACGTTTGTAGCTTTCTGATTGTATATGAATCACGGTGATTTTGTTCCCTAAATAGTCATATATATATATATATATATATAAACATATAAATATATAAATAATATATATATATATATATATATATATATAAATATTTTTCCTATATATATATCAAAATATACACACACACACCACATACAAAGACCTTGGTGCTGAATTGAAGGCTTGAAGCCTTGTGGCTCCTGAGAAGAATCTGAATAATATTCTTTGAATAATTATTCATATGTGAAATTTATATTGGAAATTAAAACGCCAGTTTCTCCGTGCCTTTGAACAGGGCTCCAGTCATGATTCAGTAAACTCGAATCTACAATATACAATCAGACCTTGATATTAAATAGACTGTGTGACAGGTCTTAAAATATATTCTGTATCCCACTTTGAACAGCCTGATCTTCATGACTCAACATTTGAATAAACTTGAATCTACACAATATAATGAAACACTCACGCATGTCTGGGTT
>NC_089761.1:9812447-9844947 GCF_040412425.1 Macrobrachium rosenbergii
TAAACCTACACTGCCGTTAAAGCTATTGTTTTCACTATACTTAATACATGCTGTTTCTGTTAGAGTTCTCTCGATAAAACTATTGTTCCTGAATATAAATCACTGCAATATATATGATACTAACCGGTATATATAAATATATATTTTTATCTAGTTCATATATCATATATATATATATATATATATATATATACATATATATATATCATATATATATATATATATATATTTTATATATATATATAATATAATATATTGTTTTGTATATTATATATATATAAAATATATATAATTATATATTATAATTAGCAAGAAGTCACTAAAAGCCAACCCTTTAGAATGTTGAATGAGTGGGATTGTCGACAAAGCATAGCCGACCCAAGTTGACCTAGATACCAACACATAGAACTTATCAGTATTCTGATTTGTCCCTTCCCTTTACCTGGGACAGACATGTGGATAGCACGGTGAAAAGGGGCAAGGATATGAGGTTAAGTGCCACTCTCTTAAGTAGCTTAAATGAACTAAGCTGCTTAAAACAACCATTCTTTGAGGCAGAGTGATCGCACTGAATTGTCTTTCCACAGGACACCTGGGGAGATGCAAGCAGATGGTCAAGACACCTGGAGGATGACACATCTTGAGCACAGTCACCATACGGGCCAGACATCGGGCCCCTACCCTCGGTAGATGCCTTAAAAGGAGCCAGGACAGGAAGATCTTTGTATTCAACAATTAGCCAGACATGTGCAGGAGATTGCTCTGAGACACTGAGAGGGCCGCCCCCCCCCTCACAACCTGACCCTCCTGACTCGGATCCAGTTCCTTCGTCACCACTTGAACAGACATTCCATGTGAAATAGGGTATAGTGCCATGAGTGCGATCGCCCTTCGTCATTCTTCCCTAGAGACCTGCTCCTCCCCCACACGGTAAAGTACAAGTGAAGGCTTTTCAGTCATGACATTTTGTCTTTAGAAGTGTTTTCTTGAGTGCCAGTATATCTCTGTATCCATTGTGCCATTTTACCCAGTGCTATTTCAAGTGTTTTGTGTTCCAGTGTTAAGTGTTCATTTATTCCCGAGACCTTGGCACCTTCAGTGCAGTCTCGATCCATCTGTATGTTTTATATTTTCCCTTACTGGCGTGCAATCCTTAAATCTCCCTTGCAGAGGGACCCATTTGCCGTGGACTCTTCTTGGGCTGTGCCTTGCGACCATTCAAGTCTCCAGTAGGAATACCTCGAGGCTTTGCAAGCCTCAATATTATTTACGTTTCCATTTTTTTTATCCTGGTATTGTAAATTACTTTAGTCAACCCCAGTGTTTACGTAACATTCCCTCATGAAGTAGAGCCCTAAGCTCATGTGAAACATCCCTTTTTTCTTTTCTTTTATGATTCCCTGGACCGTAAAGTCAGATTTTCAAGGCCTAATGAGTAAAATTCCGTTGCTGACCTGTTAAAGTGTTCTAAAAATCCAGAAAACCATATATATATATATATATATATATATATATATATATATATATATATATATATATATATATATATATATATATATATATATATATATTATATATAATAGAAGAAAAAATAAATAATTCAGCTTTATACAAGACTAGGATGTCTGCTTCTGCTAGAGATTTATTTCTTGTAGACAGAGTGTTTCGTAGTGTAAGATTTCTGTTTTCTAACAGTAGCAGCTATTCCTTGGATCATCGACAGATGGTCTATTGTCTGTCAGTTTTCCATACGTCGTATTTCAAGAGGTCTTTTACATTCACAATTGATCCCTGATCCTCTTATGCTGCCAAGGGCGACCAGATTTGCTGAACACTAGCACCAATATGCAGTAAATGTGCCTCGCTGTCGAATTTCTCAGTTCCTGAGGTCATTTATTCTTCACACCGTTGGACTGTGGAACAGTCTCTCTGAGGATGTTGTGCAACTGAAACTTCAAAAGTTCAAGCGAAGATGCAATGCATTACTACCCTTAAACAATTATCCTTGTCTATTAATAATATATTTACATTTTATCTGTTTACTTAATAATTTGCTAATTTACTTTTTTCTTTTTTAATAACTGATCTCTTCTTCCTGTGTTTTCTGTTACCTTCTGTCACGTCTTTAAAATGAACACCATATTTTTTGGAAGCTTGAATTTCAAGTCAATGGACCCAGCTGTCTTGTACAATATGCATAGGGTTTATATTCTGAATAATAATAATAATAATAATAATAATAATAATAATAATAATAATAATAATAATAATAATAATAATAATATAATAATAATAAGGCAGACCGACAGAAGAGAGAGAGAGAGAGAGAGAGAGAGAGGCTCAAAATAGAAGGAACTTTGCAAGACTCCACCTGGAGCAATATCGCTCTGATTGCCTCTGTGATTCACCTTCCTGATGGTGGCATAGCATTGCTCCCTCTGGGCCATGTTGTGTTTGTTGTCCATGACGTAACTGGTCAAGGTGCGCCTGTCTTCGTCTTCACTGGCTTCTTTTCCGCTTCTTCCAGGAGGAATTTCTAGGAAAGTAACGATTATTACGCTTATTTTATTAGTGAGAAGAAATGGGACTTTGAATCGTAATGTTTTTGCCTTCAATATAATTTATTTCAGTATATGGTCATATACATACTAATATGAATGAAAGTTTAATTATCTTATCTTTATCTGTCATTAATTTATTTAATTATGCATGTTAATGCAAACATAGCGTAAACAGAGAGTGATTATGCAGCTTTTGATTTAGTAGATTTAATTCACCACTAAGGCCTTACGGATTATTAAGAATTCCTACTGGTACATATTGAAAGGCTTGGTCTTTTATTTTCCAATATAAGATAAAAATATGAAAACAAAAATCAACAGAAAATAGTTCGATTCAGATATAGTATTTTTATTATTATCTATTATTCAGACGATGAAACAGAACAAGCTCACAAGGGCCATTGATTTGAAATTCAAGCTTCCAAAGAATATGGTGTTCCTTAGGAAGAAGTAAGAGGAGGCAAAGAGAAATACAGAAACAAGAGATCTCACTTATTAAAAAAAAAAAAGTAATAAATAGATAAAAATGTATTAAAATGCAAGGAGAATAGTATTATGGTAGTAATGCATTGCATCTTCGCTTGAACTTCTGAAGTTTCAATTGCACGACATCCTCTGAGAAGCTGTTCCACAGTCCAACGGTATGAGGAATAAAGGTCCTCTGGAACTAAGAAGTTCGACAGCGAGGCACTTTTACTGCATACTGGTGCTGCTGTTCAGCGAATCTGGTTACTCTCGGCAGGTAAAGGGGATCAGGGATAAATTGTGGATGTGAAAGATTTCTGTTAAAATACAACTTATGAAAAAGTGACAAACAAGAGACCATCCGTTGATGGTCCAAGTCACAACTGCTACTATTAGGAAACAGAAACCTACCACCACAGACCACTCTATCTAAAAGAGATAACTCTTTGGCAGAAACAGATATCCACAACAGAGAACAATATTGTGGAAAAAGAAGCACAAATGATCTAAAACAGATTGGATTGATTGCATCACTGCTACAAATATATGAGCCCTTACGAACAATACCTAACTTTCGTGTGGCATTTACTTAAACTTTCATTAGATGTTTCTCAAAAGTAAGATGCGAGTCAAAAGTTACACCTAGAATAGTTAAAACTTCAGAATCATTCAGCAAAGTTCCATCCACCTGAAGGGGATGATGGGGTGGAACAATAGTGTTTTTGTTTTACCGGAGCTCAGCCTCACACCTCACCGACTGCACCACTCACTGATCTGGTCCACGTCCTGATTGAGGCCGAGGGCAGCTCCAATTCTCATTAGTGGAGACTTTACTACGCCCACAAGTGTTGCATCATCGGTTTACTAAACAATCTTGTTTTCCAGACCAACAACCATCTCACCTGTATACAGTAAAAATAGCAATGGACCAAGAAAACTACCCTGTGGAACTCCAGACACAAAAGGTCTTGGTTCACTAAAGATCCTGTCCACAGTAATTCGCTGCTGCCTGCCTGTGAGGAAATCTTAAAGTAATCCTAAAAGATATCCATCCACGCCAAGATTCTTTAGTTTATAAGTAAGTGCCTTATAATTTACTAAATCGAAAGCAGCCCTAAAAGCTATTTGAATTACTCTGCACTCAAAACCCTTGTCAAATTTCCCTTGTAAATGGCATGTCAAGTCTAAAAGAGCATCACAGGTACCTAACTGCTTCCTGTATTAACTATCATGTAACAATCCTTTAGATTCCACATACTTATATAGTGGCTTAACAGTAAGTTTTTCAGCAACTTTGGAGAGCACAGGGAGAATAGAGATTGGCCTGTAGCTACTGAAGTCTGCACATACACCACTCTTTGGAACAGGCACTGTATTACTAAGCTTACGCTCATCCGCAAAGATACTTTGCTGACATAAAAATTAATAGAATCTACTAATCTTGGGAGACAACACTAGAAACGCTTTTAAAAAACAAAGGGTCTTCTTCATCCCAGCTATCAAGATTATCCAGAATTTTCTTAACAATCCTGGAGCGAAATGCAAATTATGTAAGAATAGGTTCAGGATGACAAGTATCGGGGTGAGGGACATCCTCGGCTAATTGCTTAGCTTCAAAAGCTCAATGAAGCAGTTCAGCCTTTTCCCTAGGGCCATTAACTGATCTACCATCATCTGTTAGTAGTGGTGGAATGGAAGACGAGTGTAACTCAAAGATGATGCCAATTTGGTCCACTACAGATGAGGCAAAGTAAGAATTATTGTAATTTCTCTCGGCTGTATGGTAAGTTCTATTCGCAGCACGGTGAGACTCAACAGAAATGGTGTCATTTTCATGTGAACGATTTTGTCTCCATGTGTTGAATTTGGTCTGTTCGTCATGGTAGGCTCGTCTACATATATCAGACCACGGCTGGTCATGTGTCCTAAATGTGATGACTTTTCCAGGGACATATCCTATTCCAATAGCCATCAGCATTTCATGTAATTTCTTGGGATCCGAATCTAATATAGCATCTGAAATATTTAGTGCCTGACAAGCTTCAGATATGCGATCCCAATTGGCTCTAGATTTCAGCCAGACCCTTTTTCCAATGGTGGCATTAGGGATATACTGCCCTAAAGTGGAAAACTTTAGTATTTTTAAAATTGTCGAAATTGAGGTATGCCTCCTATTGGGCTCGTAAAACACTAATACACAAGTTACTGCAGTTTCAGTGTGATTCTTCAATGCTTTTCACGAACATTTAGGGGGTCCCATTTTCAGTATCTGCAAAATCAGTAGTAAGGCAAGAAGGTATCTACCATTTTTCTCAGTTTTGCATTTTTGCAGATACTGCAGTCTTCCATTTTAGGGCAGTATACTTGTTGACAGATATGTCAATCTCAATGGCGCAATGATCAGAAGTGCCTATATATTCACAGAACTTGGACCTCACAATAGCTGGAACATCTATGAATATGAGGTCTAATCTATTACCAGAAATGTGCGTGGGTTTCCCGATTAGCTGAAAAAATCGGATGTGTGTGTGTGTGTGTAAATATGTCTACATACATAGGCTACATACATATATATACTGTACAGTTATATATATATATATACATATATATATATATATATATATATATATATATATATATATATATATATATATATACACATATATATATATATATATATATATATATATATATATATATATATATATATATATATATATATATATATATATATATATATATATATATATATGTATATATATATTATATGATCATGTGAACATTGTTCGAAAATAATTATTCTAATGGAAAATTGTTAGAATGAAATTTATTCGAAAGGACACATATAAAAAATTATAATTATTCGAAATGCAAAATTCTTTATTCAAACGACGTGTAAAAATAACATATTCATTCGAAATGCAAAATTCTTTATTCAAACAAAAGAGTAAAAAGGAAAAAAAGGCAAATATACAAAAGAAAATGATTTGAAATAAAAAATACTTATTAAAATATATTCATGATAAAAGAAAATTTACTTATAAATGCAAGTTATGTGCTACAGCGCGCAAATAGTCTACTACTGAGTACTCGTCAAAGTTGCCACTAATTTTTTTAGCTTTTCATTTAAGTCACGGTATTTCTTGGAACTCTTCATAGTTTGGCTCCCTGCCCTTAGTTTTGCAATATGAATGTCTTGCAAATCCTGCTCTCTTTTTACGGCGTCTAGGAACTTCCATATTGTTGGATGATGCGATGACACTAGGCAAATCAGTATTGACTCTCTCAAAACAAGACCACATACTTATTTCAAACATAGGACTACGTCGATGACGTCGAGAAGGACGACCAATCCATGCATCTTCAAAATAATCTAAAACAGGATTTACTATTGAATGATATATATTTGAATCTAATAACGCTTCAAATGAGTCAGTAACTTTGTCCACGGGGACAAAGGCTAGCGCTAACATCATCGGGGACAAAGGCTAGCGCTAACATCATCTGAATTCTTGAAGCAAATTCGAAATCTGTATCATAACTCACCTTTAGGCCACAATCACAAATCTTTCGATACAAGCACTGACCTAAGTGGAAAAGGTAACCATAATGAGAAACGGTGTTAAATTCTTCTTTAACAGTTATAGTTGCAAGTTCGAAATCTGTTATGGTTGAAACTTGTAAATTTGGAACCATAGACTTAATTTGAGCAAACAATCTTCTATAAGTTTCTGTCCTTTTATCTGGAAGGCATAGGCTACCGGAATGGTAACGTTGTTCTTCACAGCATGTACTGTATATAATTGTTCAAATAGCTGAGGTACGGTTTTAAATGTCCCATCCACTTGTAAATGTTCACTGTTCTCAAGTATACTCAAATTATTCTGGGTTGAAGAAATAAGTATCCTATCATCGTAAGGACCTGAATCATATAGCAAAAATTGCTCCCCTTTATTAGGTTAAGTCTACTCATTAGTTAAAACAATGTCCCTTCTATGAATAGGATTAGATAAGCCTGATCTCTCCTTTTGTCTTACATTGTGAATAGTTCTTTTTATAGAGCTTATTGCAGGTAAAGCTTGCGCCGCACTTTCACTTAATTGCGAGGCAGCAGTGGAAATGGCATATTGAGGAGAATCACGGGTTTCTTTAGCATCATTTTTCACTCTGTTCATGAAACTACGCACTTCGGCGTTTACGGCATCACCAGAATGATTATGTTCACGGGGAACTTTAATCACTTCACCATCTTTAGTAATTGCACGGCTTTTGCAATACGATGCGAACTTATTGCACTTCCAATAGAATATCTTGGTATCAGCTTGTTTGTCTTTCACGAATAAAAAACCGTCGATTTTAAGCATAGGGTTGACCTTTTCACTTAAAATGTATTCTGCCATCTTAGAAGGGCTGCAGTATTCTGAGGAAATGAAGTTCTTGGTACTGGCTGGATGCCTTCGACAATGTTTATTTTCACTTCAAACAACAATTCAAAATATCAATTTGAACAATTGCCTATCAGAGTAATTTTCCGGCAATCATTTCAAACAACAATTCGAATAACTTTCACTTCGAACAAATGCCTTTCGAACAATTTTCTGTTCGAATAGCTGTTTTTCGAGTAATTGTTTTTGAATAATTTTCATGGGATTATTTTGAATAATTGTTTTGAATAATATATATATATATATATATATATATATATATATATATATATATATATATATAATATACGGAATACTGACGGAAAAGGCAGACAAACACATCTTCAAGGAACAAGGGAAACGACCTTCAATCTCACAAATTTATCCGCCAGTGTTTAATGATACTTGCCACATTATCAAAGCTCAAAAAGATTATTTATACAGCAGATGGAATCACAGTATTACAAACGTTTGTTAAAATTCTAAAAGTAAGGGCATCTCGGACAAGGGTATTTATGTAGTACAATAATGGGTGTGAAGAGAGGGCTGCGACGATCCTTAACTGTAAAAAACGAGTCTATGGTTAGAGGATATTTAGTATTAGTTTTACATTCAACGCAGGAATGCAGTTTTTTTTTAATTGATCATCATGTAAGAAAGGAAAATCTGCAAAAAAAAAAAAAAAAAAAAAACTAGGTGCAGTCAGCACTGGTGAGGAAACTCTCTTAAGCCACTAGTCTCTAAGAAGTTTATAAAAACGACTAATTGGATAACAATTATGTTGGAAATATCTGGTTAAGAAAGTATCTCTTCATGGCATAAGGATCAATTAGATATATGAGTAAGCGCCCTGTGGAGGAGGGTAGAAATAGCATTTAATTTAAGGTAAAAAAAAAAAATAAAAATAAAAAACAACTATAAAAATTCATACCTGGTGCTGTAAAGGTTGCTTTCAGGTATCGTCGATACACGTACGATAAAATAAAGGTAAAAATCTCTGCCGGACAGTCCTCCATGAGGCGCTCCTCCAGGGAGCACATGGAGATATTGGCAGATGTGGGGCCTAGTGGGGAACCCATAGCTATCTGCTCAACCTGTTCATAAGCATTCCCATTAAAGATAAATGCCGTGTCCAGCACGGACAATTCTAAGAGTTGTTTAAAACGACTACGACTAAAATTATGCACCCTAGTGTCATCATCAATAAAAATCTTAACTAAAATAATCTCCATTGTCTCCCCAACATGGACGTTAGTGAACAATGATTCTGCTTCCAAACTAGTCATAAATAGCTCAGAATCTTGTAATAAAATCCGTTCCTGAAACTTTTGGGCGATGTTATTATTATTATTATTATTGCTTCAGCTGCATTTATTTTATAGAAGACTTTTTCTATTTTCCTTATTGCGGACTTCTCTTCAGTGGAGGTGCGTGCTAACAGCTCGCCTATATTTGTCATTTCATGGGGGAAAAGTCAAAATCTGGATTCTGCTTCTTTATATATTCTATACAGTTGGTTCTATACAATTGTTGCCGCGACGTTTCGACAGACTCTTCTGTCATTCTCCAGCGGGAGCTAGTAGAGGACTGGCAGATTGCATAGGTCCTTCTGAATTTATACACGGGCTTCAGCGGGCGGTCATGGATGGCGAATTCTGATTGGTTGCAGTCAGCGAACTTCAAGCCAAATTTCTGTGGCGAAGCTCGATCCTGACAGATCTTCGCAACCTGGGAATGTCATTCATTCCAGCGTTCCCATTGGCCTGCCGTTGCGTGATGTCATGCCGGCTGACATCATTGGTAGTTTGGCTGCTATTGGGCTGAGGATGAATGATGTCATTATCTACTCTTTCTGTCGTAGTCGGGGGATTGTCTCGAAGGGCGCCTCGCTCATCAGGGGCATCTCCATTCTCAGGGTTGTCGTTTTCAGGTATTCGTTGGATTTGGTGGGTGTTCTGCATTATTCTTCTTAAATTCGTGGGTAGGAGCGATGCCTCCTGCGTCGTATTCATTGTTGGTTTTCTCTCGGCAATGAGGAGCGCCTCTAGCAGGCGCAGACGTCGAGGTCGGCGGCTCTCCCGATTATACTTATATTTTGTATAATACTGTCGCGGGAGATGGAAATATTGTGAGTAGCACGGGCGTGGTTCATGATGGCACCCTCCTGGGCGTGGCAGGAGATCCTTTTGACAGACGCATCGTGGTCATTCCAATATAAGCGCCGGGGCATCCTCGGACAGGACATACAAACTGGTAGACCACGTTCTTCTGCTTGAGGGGTTCTCTTGCTGGCGGAGAGGGGTTATTTTTCATCACCAGATCACGGGTGCGGCGGTTCTTATAATAAATTATAAGATTTATTCTCTTACTGTCTTCGGTCGGGGTGACGTTTTCCTGTTAAACGGATATTTGTTTGTTAAAGACAAAAGTGTAGAGAATAAAACGTACTGGAAGTGTAAGGATTTTGAAAACAAATGTAAGAGCCGTACGATAACGATTGAAAATGAAGTGAAAAAGGAACCCAAACAACATAATCATGCCGGTGATCCAGAAAGTGTTGAAGTTTTCAGATTTATGGAGGATGTAAAGGATAAAGCAAAAAACAGTCGGGAAGCACCACACGTAATAATTTCGGATGTAGCGTCACAAGTTTCGCAAGCAGCAGCAGTTGCATTACCTACCACAAGTAGCATAAAAAGGACAGTGCGGCGTGTTAGGCAGAAAGAGGATATCGGATTAGTTATGCCTTTGCATAGGAGGGATTTGGTTTTTACGGATGACCAAACAAAAACCAATAATGGTGACCCATTCCTAATGTTTGATTCTGGTGCCTCAGACGACAGAATTCTAATTTTTTCAACTGCACGCAATTTGCAAGTTCTGTCTACCTGCCGCCATTTATATGCTGACGGGACATTTAAAACGGTGCCATCTATTTTCGAACAACTGTATACTGTTCATGGTGTCAAAAATGGACTTACAATTCCGCTCATCTATGCATTGCTGCCGAATAAAAGAGAACAAACTTACATCGAAGTGTGGAAAGAAATTAAAGTACTTGCTCTAACTTGGCCATCGATTCAATTTTGATTGATTTTGAACCTGGGATGATAAATGCGATCAACTCAGAATTTCCACAGATTGCTAACTATGGCTGTTTCTTTCATTTTTGTCAATGTATATATAGGAAACTTTGTGCGTGTGGACTAAAATCGCTTTATGGCACTGATGCCGAATTTGCTTTAAATATACGTATGCTCTCAGCGCTTGCCTTTTTGCCACCAAACAGAGTTGTTGAAGGTTTCAATTTGCTTATCGATGAAAATATCATTCCTGGTGAGGCAGATAGTGTTCTCGATTACTTCGAAGACAATTGGGTTGGGTGTCCTGACAGAAGGGGAAGGCGTCGAGCTCCCAAGTATAATGTTGATATGTGGTCATGCTTCGAGAGAGTGGAAAAAGATTTACCCAAAACGAATAATTCAGTCGAAGGCTGGCATAGAGGATTCTTACAGCAAGTTTCTTCTTATCATCCAACTATATGGAAATTCTTAAGTGCACTTAAAAGGGAACAATCTTTAAATGAAGTAAACCTAGAACGCATAAATAGCGGTTTTGAGTTCCAGAAGATTTCGAAGAAATACAAAGCCAGTACAGACCGTCTCAAGAACCTCGTCTCCTCTTTTGACGATTCAGCTGACATAATAGACTATCTACGTGGAATTTCCCACAACCTCAAGTTCTAAACAATGATTTATGTTTATATAACTTCTGAAAGAAATTGTCCTGACAATTGTTTTTTTAATTATTTTGTTTTAATAAAAATTTTAATGCAAGTGTTTTTGATTATCCTTCAAAAAAAAAAAAAAAAAAACATTACATTCTTTGTTCCTTATTTTTGGGATACCTGGACCCTGTGTCGCTAAGCAAACCTACTTGGGTAGTTGAGGGTAGGTTAGGGTTTTCCTCTTTATTCTGCCTTCTACTCCTTTTAAATGGGATTGAGAGAGAGAGACAGAAGTGACAAATTGGTGATTTGAAGAAAGTGGCATGTCGAAGTAGTTTACTACGAAGATTATGCTATTCGAAGTTATTGTACTTCGAAGTTTTTGATTTCGAAGATCTGTTTTCGAAGACCTGTTTTCGGTTTTCGAAGAAATGACCGGATACCATATATATATATATAGATATATATATATATATATATATATATATATATATATATATATATATATATATATATATATATATATATATATATATATATATATATATATATATATATATATATATACGTATGTATGTATGAATATGCAGTGTAAAAATGACTCCGTTGCACTGTAAATAATTTGCATTAAAGAAGGATGAGTGGAAGTAAAGGATGTGTGTTTAGCTGTATATGAAGTGGTATTGTACTTGCGATGACATCATAGCGCAAATAATATACACTATGATGATGCTGCCTATGATTATGATTTGTATTTATGATACCGTGCAGTAAAGAGCTTTCTAAGTGAATAACCGACTGTGATCAGTGATATAATCGCCGCTGATAACCCATGCAAACGAATCCACTTACATTATAATCGAAGGAGAAGCTTTGTTTAACTAAAATCGATGACTAACTCCTTCAAAGCCATCAAGCGCGTTTCAAATGGATAATGAACCTACTTTGATTTTTTTTTTTTTTTTTGGAGTCTGGTATCAATTTGTACGTCTGCATAAATTAGCAATAAAAATAATAAATTTTCTAATTGTTATAATCACGAAAGGAATGAGTATTCTATTCAGTAAATATGTGCGAACGGTTCTTTGAAAGAGCAAAAGTTTTAATCAGTTCACCTCTTTTGTAATGTTAGCGTATCAGCAACATGAATAACTTTTATGCTGCCGTAGAAAAGAGAGAGAACACTAATGGAGTTCAAATGATCCAAAAATCGAACTAGGAATTGCTTTAGAGAATCTGGCTTGAGAAACAGTGATGTTTGGTGGCAGTAATATATAGCTGGAAGTTCCTTTGTTTTTGTCTGTCGAATTTAGAGTTTTTGATTAATTATAGGATGATTATTGTTTATATAAATTTCAGACAAAAACTTGAGTACTAGGTTCAGTTGGAAGAGCAAAGAGGTAAGGACACTTGAGTCAAAGGAAAGAAACTGAAGCCTAAGATAACATTGGAAACTTGACGTACGCCCTTTTTATGTGTAGCGGTGGCATCGGATTACAAATTTTGAATACTTATGGTAAATATATTGAAATCTGAACGTGTGCTCAGAATACTGTCACAGTCTTCGATGGGTCGGGATAATTTCAAAAGAACGAAGCAAACCTCTGGAACAGAATGTAATCAGATGGCTCTGGTTTCTAATGAAGTGATAATGATTTCCCTGTGCCCTCTATCGAAATTACCTGCGGCGATTGACTCCGTAAAGATCATTTCCCGGGATAAGGATAATGAAGATCAGGATTAATAGAGTAATACTCTGTTAATCCTGTTGAAGATGAGGTGATCGATATTGCTTATATAAAATACTGAGAGAGACTAATACATAAAATGAAGATTCCCAAACTGGTGGAGCCAGCCCTTATTCAGTCCAGCCAAGTGACAGAGAAATAAAGTCTGAAGCGTGATTTAGAGAGAGAGAGAGAGAGAGAGAGAGAGAGAGAGAGAGAGACAGACAGAGAGACAGACAGACAGACAGACAGAGACAGAGAGAGAAACCAGCCTAGTCATGCTCTATTCTGGTACTCATGGCATATGGAGTCAGAATTCATTTTCATGAAACATACGTCATCAATGTTCACTTGGAAATGCCAAGGACACTGAAATATGAAAGATACATTTAGAGGGTTCCAGGGAAGTCGAATTACTTGCATTTCCTTCTTGTTCGTGGCGTAAATTTTACCTTATCTGTTTACCTATGTAATATGCATAGCAGATTCTAATGAAATAAAAAAAGCACGTTTCGTTAGTTATGAACAGCTATTGACCTATGTTACAGCACGGAAACTATATGACATTCTGAGTTTGTGAATATCTGCATTATGTTCTTATAGCCCTAATGAGCAATGGTCAAGATTTTAATTTTTACCGGCTCCCGAAGACAAGGCATATTTCGTTTTAGTTTTCCTCATTTATATTTATATGGCTTCTTCAGTTGTCAAAAATGAGATTCAACGATATCATAAAATGAATGAATGACGTTGGTTAACTCAAGCTGAACAGTTAAAACCGTATACCAGAAGTTTAATCGTAATTTGAAAATTTATATAGGTGTGGTAATGTTATGGAGAAGTGTAACAGTTCATGTCTAACGATAGGCGCTTCCGTTTCCATTAATATCAGCTATTTGTAATGCATACAATGCAAAACTAAGTAATTAACAGGCCGGTCAGTACAAGAAATGAGGTAATTCTGTCTTTAGCAATGCAGTTTCCTCGGTATTTCCAGATGAACATTGATGACGGATATTTCATAAAAACAAATTCTGGTACCATAGGACACGAGTGCAAGAATTGGATAAGGAGAGGCTTCTCTCTCTCTCTCTCTCTCTCTCTCTCTCTCTCTCTCTCTCTCTCTCTCCCCAAACTACGCTTGAAGAATATTAGTAATTTTATTTCCCCATTAATTGTCTGGACTGAATAAACTCCCGATCCACCAATTTGGGAACTTCTTGCTTTTTTCTTTTTCCCGACTCTCCATTTTTACCTGTATATCTTTTTATCTATTTTACTTTTTCCCAGTTTTTCTTCTTTTGTGATTTAGACAAGCGTCTTTTGGCTTTTGCCCATATAAAGAAAAGAGAAAACGTGAAACAATTTTTAAAATGCTACCAGTTTTTTGTCAATTCTTTTTGTTATTCAAGTCTCCCCGGTTCTTAAAAAGTCCCTTTTCTAGAGGTTACATGCTTTGTGTTCTCATTAGTCTCCTTATATTAATTTGCAATAATAAGCCCGATATTCCTTCATTTGATTCTTTTCACATATTTCCCCTAGATTTCGTCCCTTTTAAATAGTTCTTATTTGTAACTATTCTACACCGGTTGGTTCCGATAGCACTGAGTTACAACAATGTAAACATCTTCATTAGGTAATTCATCTATTTGTTGCAAGACTTAAGAAACAAGTAAGTTAGTCAATAAAAGAAATGAGGGAACGTGGACTATTCGTTTCCGTTTAAACAGGCAATTTTCTATCTCTAGCAATATAGATTTCTCTGTAACTTCAGATAAGCACTGATTACGAATGTTTCAGAAAAATATATGTCTGATACCATATACCACAAATGCAGGAATAGAACAAGGCTAAGCGGGCTTCTCTCTCTCTCTCTCTCTCTCTCTCTCTCTCTCTCTCTCTCTGTCTAAACCACGTTTCAAACTTATTGCTTAACTTTATTTCTCCGTCACTTGGCTGGACTGAATAAGCTCTCGTTCCGCCAGTCTGGGAATCTTCTCGTACAGAATTAATTCAGTTCTCCTATTTTTTCTGTCTTACCAGACACATGCCATTTTAGTTTTCTGTAAAAGAAAACTATTGTGCCGTCTTTGTCTGTCCGTCCGCACTTTTTCTGTCCGCCCTCAGATCTAAAAAACTACTGAGGCTAGAGGGCTGCAAATTGGTATGTTGATCATCCACCTCCAATCGTTAGACATACAAAATTGCAGCCCTTTAGGCTCAATAGCTTTTATTTTGTTTAAGTTTAAAGTTAGCCATAATCGAGCGTCTGGCAACGATATAGGACAGGCCACCGCCTGGTCTGGTTAAAGTTTCATGGACCGCGGCTCACACAGCATTATACCGAGACCACCGAAGAGATAGATCTATTTTCGGTGGCCTTGATTATACGCTGCACAGAAAACTCGATTACGCCGAAGAAACTTCGGCGCATTTTTTATGTGGCTACTTTTGCAGTGACTTATTCCCTTATGTTTCAGTTTTTTTTTTGTTTTTTTAGTTTTCTCTTTATTGCAGTTTTCAAAATGGACTCTTCTTCGTGGTTATTAAAGCGGCAAGGCAGATTTTTCGAGAAAATTATTATTGCAGTAAATTCATACAGCATATCTTTGTTCTTTAATTAGAGATTCTGATATTGCTTTTTTTAAGTTTACCCTCTTATTTCATCAATATCGCCTTTGCATTGTCTGCATTTATTCTGTTTGCTTCTGAAAAAATGTTTTCGCGTGTGGCCTGTTCATTGGGAATCTCTTTATAGTTTCCATTGTCTTTTTCTTATTTCCATGCCTTTCATTATTCACTAAAATTTGGAGTAACTTGTTATTGACATTTACTTTCCTATGTTCCTTCCATTGCTATTTCTAGATTTTAAAAAATTTAATTCAAAGTTCTTATCCATAAATAGATTTTAATATCACCCTAAAACAATTTTCCTTTAGGTATTTTCAGGGTGAAGTTGTTCTTTAATGTTTCAAGAAAACGTTTTCGGATGTTCGTGGTTGTTTTTTCATAATGACGACTTCTTTCGTATTCTTTTGTACTGGCGCTGTCAAAATAACTTAACGGTTTTGTATTGACCAAAGACAAACTTGTATTTGAAGAACCTACTAGTTTTACTCTTTCTTTTTCTGGGTATCTTTATTCGAGCCAGTGACGCCAGTTTTAGTATGCATAATCAATCAATCAATTATTCGAGCGCATTGCTCGACCAAACTGATGCGGCGAATCTCACGTGATCTGTACTGGGTCATACAGAACAAAATATTCATTCATAAAGTTTAATTGAATCAAACAGTCGTCATACGGATTAGTGGAGAATTTTAGAAAAAAAATCCTATTTTGCAGCTATTATGACTCAAATAAATGCAAAAATTACTTATGTTTTTCATGCCTTTTACAATTCTTTTAATACAACATATGTTTGATTGAAGCAGATAAAAGTAGTTACATAATGCTGTGTCAACGTGAATTTTCGTTTAGCTGACCAATTTCTTCCTTAATAGCTATCCGGATTCTATTCTCAACACTGTTATCATCATTTAAAGTGAGTTTGTTTAGTATGTTTTTAAAGAGAATTACAGAATATATACTCATTTTCTTACACAGCCAAATTAAAACTCTTTTACCGTTTTTATGAACTTAATTATTTATGTACATACATTTCAACCTACAACTGATTAAGAAATACTTGGCTTCAAATTCAGGTCTTTTTATACGTTGAAGGATGATAAATTATGAATAAAAACTGAAACAAAGAACTTGTTATCAGTCAAATTCAAATAAATCACTGGTTATTCAATGGTCTCCTTGTCATCTATTGTGAGCAACCTGTTTATGGTATACTTTGAATCAGAAAAGCTTCCGAACAAAGTAGGAGAGAACGTCACGCTAGTATATGGTTGATGATAATCACACTTCTGTCTGTAGAAGTTCTGAGGAGCATTTTTTTTTTTTTTTTGTGATATGAAATCCTTACGCCGCTCTGTGTAATTTCAGGTTGAACTGGGGCCAACAATCAGTTGACTCGCTTGAATATTCATCGTATACGATATTCTAATCAGCTATTGTATGAAATTCCAGAAAACCAACTTATTATCATATGTTCATATATTATCAGCCTTGCAGGAGAAAATCATAAAATTGTTGGTTTTATTATCTTCCGTTTTTCTTGCATATTGCGTAAGTAGTCATTGTTTTTCATTAAAGAATTTATACATTCTTCATATGCTTTAAAATGCTAGGCTATCTTCGTTGGTTTACTGATAAAGCACACTTTAAAGCCCAGAAAATCTGTTTATTCCCGTCTGCAAGAAATGAAATATCGACGTTGATGGGGCTGGAAATAGACTGTCCTGTGATGAAACTAATCAATCCTCCATTGTTTTAAGTCCTCGTTAGCCCCACCTGCGTCGAGTCTCGTGGACGTGTCCTTTGCAACCCTTGCTTAAGGATGGGTCTTCATATTAATGTTCAGACATATGCAAGAACACTATTTCTTATATGCATTTTCTTAATGTATCGTTTTACTCTATTGCCTAAAGATAAAGTCCCACATATTAACATTAGTACGTAATGAATGTATCCCGTAAAAGGATGCTCACATCAGTACAAGGGAAATAAAAGGCAAGTCTGTTTAGCCGCCTGAACTCTAAAGGTACCAATTGTTATTGTGCATGTGTAGGCGTGTGTGTGTGTGAGAGAGAGAGAGAGAGAGAGAGAGAGAGAGAGAGAGAGAGAGAGAGAGAATATTATGAATGGTTCAATTCCAGTGGACTGCAGATTACTTTGTCCATTCCCTCCTGTGTTGATGGTATGCAATTGAACGGAGCAATGAACGCTCAAATCTATTGTTTTTCTATCTCTTCTTATCTCATTCTTTCTCTCCACCCTAGCTGCCACCAACAACAGTCGATTATTGACTACGTACATAATTCAGTGCTTAGATCAGTAGAGGCATACACGATTTCGTGGAACTTGTTTAGTAGTCCTCCTCGCTCGGTTCCAACATTGAACTCCGGCCCATTAATTTGAGAGCTGAGGTCGTTACCACAACAATTTTAGAGAGAGAGAGAGAGAGAGAGAGAGAGAGAGAGAGAGAGAGAGAGAGAGAGAGAGAGAGAGAGAAAGGGGTGGATTAAAAAAAAAAAACATAAGAGTGGATTAAAACGAAAGTAATTCTATTGCCGTAAAAAGATAAAAACTAACCAGAAGGAGGACAACTGAGAGAGAGAGAGAGAGAGAGAGAGAGAGAGAGAGAGAGAGAGAGAGAGAGAGAGAGAGCACTATTGCAAAATCATATACGGAGGCAAGGGAAGGTCACTCTATGCAATCATCAAGATTTGTCTCAAAAAAGATAAAGCTGCCTGTCGGGATATCTGAAAGGTTTCTGTTCACTGTTTACCAATGGTAATTATCTTTTAATTTTTATTCTATTTGGTTGTTTTAATAGTGGTTTCTTCCTTGAAAAGAGATTGCATAACTTTATATAAGGGTTTGTATTTTGTCTTCCTTGTTAAAGAACATCAAACTTTTGAAAACCTACTATTTTTAATTTTCACTTCTATGTGGCATTTTGGAAAAGAACACCTGCTTTAGTTTCTAGCTTCTCTACTCAAAAACGTTTTATCACTTCAGGTAAAAGAGATTTCCCAACTTGGATTTTCCAACACAGGAAAGGATCAAAAAAAAATAGCAATTCGAAGAAAACAAAAATAATTCTTTTTATTTCTCAGAGGATAAATCACCTAATTTACATCTGCAAACGTGACTTTATTCTTATCCTTCTGCAAACGTAAGATTCTTTTGGTTTCCCATTCAACAAAATTTAGAGAGCAATAAAAATCTTGCAGGGCCGCAAGTCATCCATTGGCTGTTTAACTCATTAACATCGGTCAGTCACTTCACGCTAGAGGCTTTCGCAGCAAAATCCTTGTGTATTTCAACATGAGAGATATCCCTCCTGCTAGAGAGAGAGAGAGAGAGAGAGAGAGAGAGAGAGAGAGAGAGAGAGAGAGAGAGAGAGAGAGAGAGAGAGAGAGACTGTTCCCCTACTATAATCCTTCACCTCTTCTTATCCCAGTCGTAACATAACCTGATTTGCTACATTCCCGAGGGCCCACATTTACAGGCACTTTTTCCCATGAATAAATGATAATGGAGGGTCAGTTGCATGCAGTCCGAATGTTACCAAAAGTTTTAAAACGCCAAGAATTCCTGGTTCTGGCTGAATATCCCTTGCGGATGCAGTGGTTCAACATCATGTCTTTTGTGCCAATGTGGCTGCAGTTTGGAGATATCTGTTTCTGTGCCTGTCTTCTTTCTCACAAAAAACTTTTGAATTATACATCTCTGTCTGTCTGTTTACCGACCTCTCTAAATTTACAACTTAGCCGGTAGTAATTTTCAGTCTTTTTCTATCTTTGTCTCAATCATTTTTGTGGGTCGTACAAAATTTTAGAGATGATGAGCAACTGCTCGGCAAAGTTGACATTGCTAGAACCATTAAACTTTCCTTATAGCAAAAAATGCTAAAAGCAATCATAGACAAACATTTTGATTAAAATGAAGAATATTTCAGTTAAGAATGTACAGGCAGCCTGTTAAAAGACAGACAGGAAGATACGCAGAGATTACAACTAGACAACTATAAATGTACAAACTGAGTTTGCAAAGGATCCCTGAGATGTACTGAAAATAGAGCATTGAGAAGCAGACAAACAGACAGACAGAGGCCGAGTCAACAACCCCAGTTGTGATCACATCAACCCATTTCATCGATCGGCCCAATTGTAAATGCATGAACCCCATCGTTGGGAATTAATGACTTAGTGAGCGTGGTGGCTATTCTCACCAGGAAATTCCATTTATCGCAATGAAGAGATAAAAAAAAAGAGGAAAAACCTTTTTTTCCATCACGTAACGGGATTACTGGGAGTAATTTAAAGCCTAACAAAAATACACGAATGCATAATTGTCTTCGTAATTTACTTATCATAGAGATAGCAAGAGAGGAATTGATGTATTGATCCTTCATACATACTTCAAACTATTCATTTAGTAAACTTGAATAATTAACGGAACTACCCTTACCCAAGCACAAAGACAAAACATGGATGGAAGATACAGTTACTGGTTGGCAGAAAATTTATCAGTAAAGGTAGAGAATAAATTTTGCTATCTGATATAAGTAACTAACTATGTAATTAATGCAGTAAGCTTTAAATTGAGAGATTAGAATATGAAGAGGCATTTTTGGTGGAATAGCAGAGAAGAAAGGTAAAGAAATATTCTGTTAGAATTTTTCGTGTTTGTAATGGATGGAGCTACCCAACATGGAGAGTTAAGCGATGAGGTTTACAGCGAAGGAGATGCGGTGCCTCTTACCTAAGTATTTTCTAGGAAGTTTCGTCCATGAAGCTGTTAGAAAGCTCTCCTACAACTATACCTACAAGATAGCGTGAATAAGGTTATGCTTTTTTTTTTTATCGGACTTAAGCATTAGATCTCACTAGAAATTTTCTCTCTCTCTCTCTCTCTCTCTCTCTCTCTCTCTCTCTCTCTCTCTCTCTCTCTCTCTCTCTCTCTCTCATGAAAAGGAGATTTTCAAAATATCGGATTCACCGAAGAAGCGAACAAAATATTTTTGAATGAAAGGGTAAAAGAGGATAGAATGGATTTAGGTAAAAAGAGGTAAATCGTAAAAAAAATAAAAATCAAGAAAAGGATGTGCAAGAAAAGTACTCAGTTATTTGTACAACTTTATTTTCCAAATCACCTTCATAGGAAATACGGCGGCAAACCCAAGGCACACGATAACGATAAAGCTTGCTGAATAACTCTTGGTAGCAGATGGAGAAACTTCTATTCATCTTGAATGAAAAAGTTATAGTTTGAATAAAATTATGTATCTAGTCACCAAGATCCTTTATATCATGACAATATATTAAATTTAAAATCTCTCGGTATTAAATAGCTTTAAATTGCGTGACGGGAAAACCATTTTCCAGTTACACTCGTAATCAGGGTCATTAACGGATATTCTAATTAGAGAACAACCTGATTTTGTAATGTATTCTATTTCTTCATCCGAGTGCTCTGAACGACCCAGCTGAAACACCGATTCATGTCGATGTTGTCACAAGAAAATTGTGAATCTACGAATTCGTGTGCTTCCTTTGTGTCTGATTAATTCTTCATTAACATCTATCAGAACGTGGTTTATGAACGCATTTTTATCTTGTATGGGAATTTACAACCAATCGTATTTGTGTTCAAGTACAGTCTGCACGTAGCTCAGTAGTCATTAACATTGTCTTCAATCGTAAGTCTTTTTTTCTTGTTGCATTTATTTTCACCTGTTAATCACAAAGACATTAATTATGCAAAGATTCATGTATCCTTTGTTTCCATTTCCTTTGATTCCATTTTGCCTAAATTATAACTATAATGCATGACATTCGGTCTTTCATATCCTCTGATGAAATAGATCTGTTAATCCTCGCATGAAAGGTGGAATTAATTAGTAACGCACTTGGTTGGTAATGGCAGTTATGTCCCGCTCTGCAGCCAGAATCGATATTCAGGTGTAGGAGGCAATTATTATTTGCTACAAACTCTTCGCAATGGCAAACTGCTTCACCAAAAATGTTTATTTATTTGCTTAGAAAATAAGTTTTTCTCGTAATGTTCGTACTTTTTTCGTCACGATGTTTACTTATAAATGTTAAACTGTTCCTTCTCTCACCTAAACAGAAATATTTACCATTTTTTTTTCAAATTTGTAGTAATAATAATGATACAATAATACTTTATTTTAGCTCTTGGCCATATACAATATACACATACAAGAAATATACATTGAAAAAACTACATTGAAAACAACTCTACACAACAGCTCGAAGGTAATAAGTAGACTAAACAAGTAATGAATGGGGCCGAAGGTTCTTCGGCGCATTCTGTACAGCGCATAATGCTGTATGAAACTCTCAGCCACGGCCCATGAAACTTTCAGCCGCGGCCCATAAAACTTTCAGCCACACCCAGGTGGTGGCCTGTGTTGTTGGCACCTATAGCAGTGCCAGACGCACGATCTTGGCTAACTTTAACCTTAAATAAAATAAAACTACTAAGGCTAGAGGGCTGGAATTTGGTATGTCTGATGATTGGAGGGTGGATGATCACCACACTAGTTTGTAACCTTCTAGCCTTAGTAGTTTTTAAGATCTAAGAGCGGACGGAGAGACAAAAAGCTATCTCAATAGTTTTTTTTCACAGAAAAACAATGGTCAGTCACTCACGCAAGCACAAACAAGAGCAAACGCCGCCTCTTCGTCACTTATCACAAGCAGACCCGCACACAAAAGCAAGTCACACTCAAACGACAACAAAACGCACGCACTCAGGAACACACGTCAGCAGTTAAAACGAAGGTGCAGCTCGCCCCAAGGAAAAAGTAAAATAAGGAAATCGCAAAAAAGAAAATAAAAAAATAGGTTGAATCGAAATGAAAAAATAACCTCAATGACAAAGGTATGCGTAAAAACTATGAAGTATGAAGATGAAGACAAATAAAAAAAAAAAAATGTAAAACTAAACACTAAAGGTCACATGACACTACTAGTTCGGGGGAATAAACTGCAGTCAAAACCGACAACGACAGATGATAAAAAAAAAAAAGAAGGACAAAATCTCCGGTCTAAAAACTTCAATGGAAAACAGATCTTTGCTGATGCAGAAATAATGATTTCACCAGTGCTGTCTAATAGAGGATTTTGGAGTCATATAACTACCATTCAAGGTAACAATCGCGGTATTTGTGCTGTTCTCAGCTCTTTTCATCAAACTATGCTGATTAGTTCTCAGCAGTTCTGTTGAAGACTCAACTCCCATGATCCCAAATAAGAAAGGAGCACTACAAATGGTGGGGAATTCATCAAGCGTTGCTTGATGTTGTCATAATTAACTTCAAGCCATTGAAAAGTAGCCACTTTATAACTTGACCAGAGAGAACAGAATATTTTAAATAGAATGTTTTAAACAGTTGACACTTAATATCTATCTCCGTTACAAAACTTGAAGCTTCTAACTAAACAATTCCCACGGTAACAAAGCTTCCTCGTTTCCTTCCGCATATCATCGCCATCATTAACATCACAGGGAATTGTATGAACGAAACAATTATAAAAATCAACGAAAACCAGTTTCTCCTACTTAAGTATACAGCAGGGCAGTTATTCAACCTGACACGCTTTGGTAAGATTCGCAGGCAGACAGATTTTGTTGCACTAAAAATTATAGTGTGTGCCCTGTGGCAAAACAGTTACAACGTTCTAATAAATCATTCAGTGCGGATGAAGATGGTGAAATAATAACCAAATCATCTGCATAAGAAAAACGATTCATTGGAGTATTAGTTACATGGTAGCCAACCCTACTCCCGTTCAAGATATTAAATAGATTCGTAATCAAAAGTGATCCCTGATATAAACCATTTCTTTATTTAAAAAAAATCAGGGAAAGAATTTCCCCAACCAAGATGCAAAGACTGCCGACAGAATCATTATTAAAGCAATTTGACAATAAGCGCTGGCGTGCCTCGATCTGCAAGTTTTGTTAATAATCTCCAATAACTAACACGATCGAACGCACTCTTGATACCGATAAAACATAGGGACACAGCTGCCTTCAGTTTCTTGTAATAATGAACAACCTCCTTTAACGGACAAACTCTTATTTCAGTGGAGCGGTCAGGCTTGAAGCCGAACTGACTGTCGAAGGTGAGCAAATATTTTCGCAGTCTTGAAAAAATAACCATTTTGACTCTGCTGTCGCTAAGGCAATTCGTCTGTGGTCTGAGCTTTGATGGGTCTGTTAGCTTCCCCTTTAGAAGAGGCACGATTAGATTATTTTCATAAAAATATTAGGCAAAAATGAGTGACTTCAAAACGGTAGGTCTAAAAATATTTAGACATCGCTACCGCTGTGGCCATTCCCTTCACCACATTTGGGTACTGCATACACAGCTGACCACTCTAAATTTTGCTTTAATAGAGGCGGTACAGTATTCTCACTCTCTCTCCCTCTCACTCTTAGGCAGCCGCATGATAAAAGATTAGGATTATCTTTTAATTTAATAACAAAACTACGATATGTTCCATTTTCGGATTTATCAAATTAAACCTGATGTTAGCATTTAGTTCTTTGTACGAAAGAAATTTTTTGTGAGCGATGTACCGATGGTCTCTCGCGAGTAATTTCGATGAGATTTTGGCAGTGATATAAAAATAAAATCCTGCAAAAAAAAATTTCATAATACATCAAGAAGAGGGAGAATTCATCTGACGTTAAAATAAATATTGGTCATTAGCATGGACAAACAATGACATATTTCACTGGGATCATATTTTATTTAAGAATGCTCTTTCCACAATTATTATTTTGACATCGATATAATATTTAACATTATAAAGTAAAATTGAAATCCTTTCACACCTACAATTTCATACAATGTGGCAAAGAAGAAACTAAGACGAACCTTCTCAATGAATAACCGCAACGGCAGAAGCAACTTAAAGTCATTAATAGCAAGAAATAGGAAATATGAAGTTATACATATCTTTTTTAACTTGAATATCGTTTGTCAGAGGTCGATTTTTGTTGCTTGCTTTGCTTGTGCATTTAGCTTCGATTTTTTGGTTGAAGTATTTTAGATCAACAAGCATTTGTTTTATAGATTTGCTTTTTTTAGCAGTTTCTGAAACAGAAACTATTTCTGTCTCTCACAAAACGGGATGGAATGGTCTCTTAGGACAAGAAGCCTATTGCATGGTAAGTTTCATGCTTAAACTCCGTTATTTTCATGAAATTCCGTTTAACATCATTATTTTTTTGCCTTATTATTTGTGACCTCCCTCTTCTCCCCCCCCCCCTCCCCCTCTCTCTCTCTCTCTCTCTCTCTCTCTCTCTCTCTCTCTCTCTCTCTCTCTCTTGATACCAAAATTATATCAATGTATTTTTCTACCTCAAAGTTTAGCCTTATAACAGCTAAATAACGACAAAGAAAAACGCATTGAAAGAAAAAAATAAATCGAAAAACGCCATTTTAGTGTCTGATGAAAAAACTCTGGCATCCTTTTCCCCTTTGACATTCAAGAATGGTAATTTCGATTTTCGTCACTATGCACTTCGGTGAAAAGGGGGTGACCGCTCCCTCCAGTGATATCTCCAAAGCCCGAGAGCCTTCGGAACACAGAAAAAAAAATCTGAACGCTGTCCCCAAAACCAATGGTTCTGTATTATTCAGGGTGGCATAGTAGAAGAATCCTAGTATTTTATTCTGTTTTCTCTTTTACGCAAACATACAGAAAAAGTGAGAGAGAGAAAATTCCACTGTAAAGGGAAAAATCCATTTGAACGTTACATTCGTTTGAGTTACTATGGAAAGTAAAAGGGGAACCTTTTGACAAGCTTTTTTTTTATGTTGAAAGCTGTACCATCGATGCGCTGTAGAATTTATAGCGAATTTGTCCTTATATCATATTTTTTTTATAGTTCAATGTAATTCCATTTTAAGTATTTGCGCCTGTCTTACGTACTCATATATATGGTGTAGAACATGTTCGTAATTATGCCAGATTGTACAATTAAGTGTACATGAACACATTACTTTAACGATATTAAGATTTAATAATATGAAATTTTCATGTCTTTGAATGTATTCTAAGATCTTTAAATGAAACTTAAAACGATATACAAAACAAAGCTAAGACATGAAAACCATGTTCTTCGGCAGTTATCACTGGAGTATTGATACAAGTGTCAAATGATGACTTGAGCACAATTAGAAAAATAGTGATTAACTTGCTTGCCCTGCGTGAAAAAAAGTCAAGACACCTGTCACATGACTGGTGCTATTAATTTTCGACCATTTTATTTGCTTGTCATTCTTATAAATCTCGTGTTATAATTTTTTCAATCAGTTTTTGATACCGAATTGCTTCAAAATATAGTAAGGAAATTGAGTATTAACTATTTAACTCTCCTCTAGATAGTGGTTAATGCGTTTTTCTTTCGTATTTAGAAGTTGTTGTTGTTGTTGTTTACTTGGTTTTTACAGCAAGAGAGAGGTCTCCCAGACAAGGGGTGCCGGTTCAGAGCAACAAGCAGACGTTTGGACAAATAGCACGTGTTGTCTGCCATGATTGCTCGGTACTCTGGTTTGTAGGTTTGCAGTGATTTAAGTGAATGAAAGCAGTGTCTTGCAGAAATATTCTGAAAGGAGGTCTCATTGTTGTGAATAATTGGTTTTCAAAAGAAGACCATTCATGAGCGTGCGTGGGAAAGAGAAAAGTGCGAGGAAACGTGTTTCATAGATTGTGCAAAAGTTTACGATGGAAATATGTTCAGTGTAACTGTAAGGAGTGATTGTAAATGTAATAATCTCATAGAAGGAGAAGTTGGATGAAGAGTAAGTGAGAGTTACAAACACATGTAGGAAATTGGTGGGATAATGAAAGGAGACGTATAGTGTTGGGGGAAATGGAGATTCAGTTTTTGTTTTACCGAAGAGAATACTGTACACAAGTGTATAAAGGGCTGAATAACTTAATCAAAGACGTAGAGTGAGCAGAGAGATGAAATTGAATAAGATTTTAGATATAAATTTGACCAGGTAATTTAAATAAGAAATGGATGTACAAAATAGGGTACTGAGCAAGCAGATCTTAAAATAGGAGAGGCGAGTTGGAGAGATTCTCTTTGAAGAGAATGCAGTTATTTGAAAATGTAATAGTAGCAATGAAAGGGTTAAAAAAAAAGAAATGCGTAAGCAGCGATATTACAAGGATTGCAAATGAATTAATGTGGTATACAACAGTGATGGTGTAACTGAGTTGTTAACCCAGGACCTTTAGGTATGTCAGGGTAACGGAAATTGTCCAAAGGAAAACTATTCTGACTTATATCATCAAACTAATTGTAAACCATCTCACAAGTAAAGGTTTCTTCACAGCATGGGTTTATCCACCTAAGAATTACGGTGCCTCAAGTGATCAATCAATTTAGTAACCAGAAGCCCATGATCAGCCAGCGAGAGCCTTACTATCTATCTTGTCTTTGTGCATAGGACATCGCCCCCCCCCTCCATATTCCTCCCCAGACATTTTCCCCTCTGACATATTCCCCCAGGACATATTCCCCCTCCCCCCCAAGACATTTTCCTGTCTGGACATTTACCTACTGTATACAATAAGAGCGAAAGTTTGTTTGTTTGTCAGTCATGCATGATTTATTGTATTTTTACTGAACAATAAAAACTGATAAAAACATAATTGCATCAAGGATCAAAATATTCATGTGGGATATTTACGGTCAAATACAGAAGAAAAGTGTCATTAATACTAGTTTATTTTTTGCATTAAAGATTAAAATATTCAATACATTCTAGTTACAACAGGATACAAGATTTAGGTAGTCTACCCTGATGCACTTACGGACACTGCTAGCTTAGGCTACTTGTAGCCTACATAAGAAACATCAGTTAGGCTACTCCCTACCTACATTAAAAAGGATGCTACTTTTTTAATGCTAATTTTTTTAACATTTCTACTTTCAGTTTTTGGGTGGCGGAATGGTGCTTTGCGCCTTATCAGCATTTTGAAAGATTCTTGGCAAGCTCGTATGTTCTGGCAGGTGGTGATGTTGCGCTGCACACACTAACCACAGGGGTTACAGAAAACGAGCGACGTGAGAAAGGTAGTAATAGAAAACAAGGTTATATAGCTCTATCGACAAACTCCATACTAGGCTCTGTTCAACTGTTTACTCTGAATTTAGGGGTTAACTGTACGTTCGGACATGATTGGCCTAAGCAACTTCATTCGTATACATAAACAAACTCCCACAACATTGTGGGCTGTTCTTAGCCATGTCGTGTGCAGGCTGTACCGAGAATTGGCATCAACTAACAGGGCCCTGGGCCCCACTGTCCAAGTACACTGAGATAATGAGACTATCAACAGAATTGGCAGAACAAGCATCCCAACCACTTAAACTATCACTGGGGTAATTGAGTAACTTGCTGTATACTGGGGGCGGGGATATCCAGATGGGAAAATGTGGGGGGGGGATGTCCGGAGGGAAATATGTCAGGGGAAAATGTCGGGGCGGGGGTGGAATATGTCCAGGGGGAATATGACCGGCCCCCTTGTCTTTGCTATTCTTTAAGTAAAATGATCGTTTTCATACTATACAAAAAGCTTAAAAGATTACATAGGTGGACCCACAGATGCTTAGCTACGCAGTTCCTTTCAAATCAAACGATTCATGTATCAATTACTGGTCACTACTCCTATAGATCCAGTTATATGAATATGAGTATCCCACGAATAACCGAGCACGGTCTTATTGTCTTTATCATAATAAGTGATATCTGTATGCGTTGATGATCTCACTGCTCAGACTTACTTAACTCTAATGAAAATTTTCAAGAGTTTCAAAATGAACCAGATAAATTAGTTTATCCTGTGGTATGAAGATTTAAAGTGAAATCCAATGGTAACATTTGAACACAGACGTTTTAGTAAGAAATCACAAATTTTTTCTCACTATCTTGATCTACGGGGAAAGGCATTTACGATAACAGCCCAACTCAAAACCTTACATTCATCATCTCACACAACCTATTATGATTAGCTTGTTTGACATAATCACAAACATCGTCGTTAAATAATGTTATACTTCATCAAAAAGAAACACTGCATCATGTGCGCACCACAGATAATGCTGATTAAACCAAAGATTAAGGTACCATTGCTTATTAGTATGTTCTTCCAGTCCTGCTAACTACAGGATGTGCTACATACTAAAAAGAATAGAATACCTGCATTTTTAACTTACTGTATCGAAATGAAAAACTAAATTAAGTATCAAAGAGCGTAACACCAGCACTAAAGTACTGTACATCGTTAAAATTGCTTGCTCATTCGTTAAAACACTATACTTTTGCTTTTCAGTTCCACCATAACCGTAGAACTTTCATAAGAGGCTTCTTGCGTTGCAGTTCAGTCAGGCGTGCTTGTGTGTCGTGATTTAATTTCGGATCCTTCTAACCATGGAACTTTTTCCTGCAATGCTTCCCAACTGTCATCGATTAGTTAGTGCATATTTTTAAAAAGATTGATTAGTTAGTGTATATATTAAGAAAGTTAGACAAATTCCCGAATATCCTCACAGAAGAACCACTGGCCATTTCAGCGACCCCGATACAAGGCAATTCTAACTGAATTGAGAACTTAGTTTCCAATTCCAAAGTAAGATATGGCGCCATAATTTTTAATGGCTGTTACTGATAATGTCCAAATCCACACAGGGGTCTCGACGAAGCAATACCCTAAAATTGAATGGAGTGAACCATTCATTAGGTAATTCCATAGGAAATTCTTTCTTCTCTTGTTACTTCCACCACAGAGTTCAGTGGAGGAGGATGCATTTTCGTATATTTCTGTTCTAGGCTTTTGAGTGTGTTGATATCATGAACTTAAGAATAGTTATGTGCATTAGGAAACTCTCTCATTATCATTAAACTTTCTTGAAAGATTGTCGTAGAGATGAAGTGTTGGCACAGAAGCCATATTGCCATTCATTGAAGGTGAGGATTTTCGCAGTTTGCATGTCTCATAAATGCTGAACACAACATTTGCTCAAGTAATACAGTATATCTGTTACATGTATTGTAAGAGTATACTGGTACAAAGCTCACTAATTCATTGGTAAATGACCTCGGTGTACTATGGTCTCTGATTTGTCTCGTTAAGAATTATTTCCCTTTGTGTTTAGTTGCCTTTCCTCTGAGTCAGTGAACTATATATTCCTTTCCCATTACCATTGCAATTTTTCACACTTCATCCCCTTTCTTACAATGTCGTTTTTCTATTCTATTCCCATTCTTCCTTTCCCTTTTGTGCTCTTCATGTCTCTCGAATTTATTTGATGTCAGATCATTCAACGTCTCTTACCTTAGACAACTTAATATCCTACGACAATTGTCTTGTTACCCGATAACAAACTCCCCTGGACGCTGAATTCCACCGATTCTCCATTTCCCATCTCATATCAGACTGAAAATAAATCTAAATATTACTTGAATAAAGGACACAGATTCCCTTATGTTGAGTTTCAAAACTCCATAATGGTACCGAATGGCAAATGAATCTGTTTGATCATAAAATAGCTGATCTAAGCTTGCATCACAACCGATCTTCTTCTTCCTCTTCTTCTTCTGCTTCTTCTTCTTTTTAGAAGTAAACACAGGGAGCGCCTAGGAAACGGTTGTGGTGGACCCTTTGGTAGGAGGAAATGTTCCCTAAATGAAGATGAGCTAATGGTAGCCACACTTTTCTCTATAGTTGGAGTCACGAAGAAGAAAATCCTAGCATTCTCATCACTTTGCATGGTGTGAAAATCACAAAATGCCTGGAGCCATAGTTTAACCCTTTGATTTCGGTTGTAACGTATACGACGCATTTAATAAACTGGCCCGGAACACTGTTGTGTCGTATACGAGCACCGGTAATTTCCTTTTATGTGAAGGACTGATGATTGAAATACTGGCCTCTTTTTCTTGATATGGTAACAGTCTGTCAGTTGCCATACGGTGAATTCATATAAATTCACGTGTTTCCCTAAAATTCATTAGTCTTCATCAAGATGTCACAGGAGGAGGGGTCAAGGGTACGACATCCTCGAGTTGACCGCCGGCAGATCGAGAGAAGAGCTCTCGACGAGGATAACTATTTTATAGACCTTCTCGACTCATTTTCTGGATATGAAAATGAATCGGATTTAGAAGGAAATGAAATGGATAATTATGGTCCTGGTACAAGAGACAGTGATGAAATATCAACTGACAGTGAAAATGACGAAAATCTGCCACCTACAAATGAAAGCCAAGGTGTCAAAAGAAGGCGGAGACAGCGAAGTGACCCAGGTGATGAGTGGGAGTGGGCTGCCAGCAATTTCCAGCCCAGAGATTTCATATTTGACAGCAGTGGCAGTGGCATTACGTCGAAATGTAATGTGAATGAAAATTCAAAGGAAGTAGACTATTTTTTTGAATTTTTCGACAACGAATTTATGGGGCTGATTGCTGAAGAGACAAACCGTTATCAGAGATTCCTTGTTGATACGCTAGGAGATGCAGTGCCAAAGTATTTGCGAAAATTTGCTCAGGTTACTGTGGAGGAAATGATACGGTTCCTTTGTGTGATTATGATCATGTCGCATATAAGTAAACATCGCATCGTAGATTACTGGACTACGCTTGAGACATTCGAGACAAAAGGAGTGAGAAGGCTGATGGCAAGGGACAGATTTCTTCAGATTCTACGGGTTCTACATTTCGTTGATAATTCACAGGAAACAAGCCCAGATAATAAACTAAAAAAAATTAAACCCGTGCTCGACAGTGTGCGTAGAAAATTCCGGGAAAAATTTCAACCTTTCCAGGATTTATGCATAGATGAAAGTTTAATGTTATGGAAGGGAAGGCTAAGTTTCAAGCAGTACATTCCAGATAAAAGAAGTCGATTTGGAGTGAAAATATTTGAACTTTGTGATGCCAAAACGGATTATATTGTCGATTTTATAATCTATACTGGAAAAGATACAGAGATATTGGTACATGAGGATCTAGGGGTATCTGGTTCTGTGGTAAAAACATTTATGGCCTCGCATCTCGGAAAACATCACATCCTGTATTTCGATAATTGGTATTGCAGCCCAAAACTGCTCAAGTATTTGGGCGACAACGAAACAGGAGCATGTGGAACAGTCCGGAAAAATAGGAAATTTATGCCTAAATTTCCTGATGTGAACAAATCTGAGATTTCGTCTCAAAACTGCAATGGAATATTAGGTTTAAAATGGCAGGATAACAGGACAGTGTATATGTTATCTTCAGTACATGAAAATATAATGGTAGACTTTGAAAAAGGTGTCGACCAGGGAATTTGTGCAAAAACCTGCATGCGTTGTTGACTATAATAAGAAAATGCGGATTGTGGACAAGAACGACATGCTTATTAGTTCTGTGAAGTGTATCCGTAAAACCACGAGATGGTACATAAAACTATTTTTCCGTCTGCTTGATATGATACTAGTAAACTGTCATCACTTGCATGGATTTGTTACTGGCAAGAAAGGGTCATATTTACAGTTTTCTAAGTCAGTCGTTCTGCAGTTGATTGAAAGGTAACCTCCAGCACCTAACAAGATAATTACCCGCACCGTAATAACGCAGCCAAGGCGGCTAACAGAAAGACACTTTCCTGATCCAGTTCCCCTCAACAGAAAAACAACTGCGACCTAGACTAAGATGTCGTGTGTGCTCGCATACATCCCGTAGGCCCAAGAAAGGCCAGCAGACATATTTCATGTGTAAAGACTGCAATGTAGGACTATGTGTCGCTCCTTGTTTCAGAGAATACCACACACTTCTGAATTACTAGAATTCTGTCGTAAAAGTTTTGTCAAGATTATTATGTTCAGCTTATTAAATATTCAGATTCATAACCATTTGTTATTCACATTGTTTGATTTCAT
>NC_089761.1:9849947-9854947 GCF_040412425.1 Macrobrachium rosenbergii
ACATAAACTAGTAAATATATTAAATCACCCACAGTCCACATAATTTTATAAGTCTATGCGTATGCCTGAATGGTAAAACCAAAGTAGGACCAATGCCAACGCTAGTCTCTTATACAAGAGCTCAGACAGTGTTGATAAATCTGAATTTCTAGATTGCGTATCCCTTGTCAGCTGGGTCTTGATCATTGATAAAAATATTACCCAGAAATGTGGTTAATATTGCAACCAATATTGTGATTGTGTCTACTTACTCTCCAATGTTATTGATGTACAATTAGAAGGAATAAATCATAGGTAAAAATTTTTATTCTGTCACGTCTCTCTCTCTCTCTCTCTCTCTCTCTCTCTCTCTCTCTCTCTCATTTTTTTTTTTTTTTGCCCAGCTAGTGGAATAGTAAGCGGAACCATAAAAATGATGAACATTCTTTATGATTAGTTTTCTGACGAGATACAAATAATTTTTAACTATAATACACAACTGTGATGTAGCTGTCCTTTACGGATTCAAACAGAATTAGAGAAAATGACAAAAAAAAAAAACTGTCATCCTCAATCAGTGCAGTGCTTATACCTCTGGCAACACTAAACCCCGATATATAGTACTTATCCTATGTTTATTTATTTGTGTTGTTACATTAATTGCATAATATCTATATCACGGATCGCTACTATCACAATATTATCATATAAATAAAACAGGTTAATTTGCAGCAAAACAACAAATACAAACGCTATTACAATGATTATTTACGATTTCGTGCGTCTGGTAGCATGCTACGGGTGACTACCGTCTGAAAACCCTCCGGATTGTGGTAAGTGTGAGGTCTCATCTCGGCCGTAATCAAAGGGCTAATGAAAATGAAAATAATTAATAATTTCCCATATTTTGGTAATCATAGAATCAACTAAAAACGATTATTAAATAAAATTATCTAAAAATGAAAAAAATCCCGTAGGGTGGGTCTGCCCAGACCCAACTTGCACCAGATAGGGTTAAGAGACTGGCCAGTCTTGGAGGCCTTTGGGCCTCATCCTTGAAGTTCTTGGGCCCTCTCCAGGCCTGCTTCCCCAGCCTGGCAGGATACCTGCCTTCCTCCGAGGAAGCAGCCTCTGGGTCGGACCCTTCCCTTCAAGGCTGCCCTCAAGAGACTGGCCAGCCTTGGAGGACTTTGGGTCTCATCCTTGAAGTTCTTGGGCCCTCTCCAGGCCTGCTTCCCCAGCCTGGCAGGATACCTGCCTTCCTCCGAGGAAGCAGCCTCTGGGTCAGACCCTTCCCTTCAAGGCTGCCCTTAAGAGACTGGCCATCCTTGGAGGACTTTGGGCCTCATCCTTGAAGTTCTTGGGCCCTCTCCAGGCCTGCTTCCCCAGCCTGGCAGGATACCTGCCTTCCTCCGAGGAAGCAGCCTCTGGTCGGACCCATCCCTTCAAGGCTGCCCACCCATCCCTTCAAGGCTGCCCTCAAGAGACTGGCCAGCCTTGGAGGACTTTGGGTCTCATCCTTGAAGTTCTTGGTCCCTCTCCAGGCCCGCTTCCCCAGCTTGGCAGGATACCTGCCTTCCTCCGAGGAAGCAACCTCTGGGTCAGACCCTTCCCTTCAAGGCTGTCCTTAAGAGACTGGCCAGCCTAGGAGGACTTTGGGCCTCATCCTTGAAGTTCTTGGACCCTCTCCAGGCCTGCTTCCCAGCCTGGCAGGGATACCTGCCTTCCTCCGAGGAAGCAGCCTCTGGGTCGGACCCTTCCCTTCAAGGCTGCCCTCAAGAGACTGGCCATCCTTGGGGACTTTGGGTCTCATCCTTGAAGTTCTTGGGCCCTCTCAGGCCCGCTTCCCCAGCCTGGCAGGATACCTGCCTTCCTCTGAGGAAGCAGCCTCTGGGTCAGACCCTTCCCTTCAAGGCTGCCCTTAAGAGACTGGCCATCCTTGGAGGACTTTGGTCCTCATCCTTGAAGTTCTTGGGCCCTCTCCAGGCCTGCTTCCCAGCCTGGCAGGATACCTGCCTTCCTCCGAGGAAGACCCTTCCCTTCAAGGCAGCCTCTGGGACTCGGATCCCTTCCCCCAGCCTGGCAGGAGGCTGCCCCTCAAGAGACTGGCCATCCTTGGAGGACTTTGGGTCTCATCCTTGAAGTTCTTGGGCCCTCTCTAGGCCCGCTTCCCCAGCCTGGCAGGATACCTGCCTTCCTCCGAGGAAGCAGCCTCTGGGTCAGACCCTTCCCTTCAAGGCTGCCCTTAAGAGGCTGGCCATCCTGGAGGACTTTGGGCCTCATCCTGAAGTTCTTGGGCCCTCTCAGGCCTGCTTCCCAGCCTGGCAGGATACCTGCCTTCTTCCGAGGAAGCAGCCTCTGGGTCGGACCCTTCCCTTCAAGGCTGCCCTCAAGAGACTGGCCATCCTGGAGGACTTTGGGCCTCATCCTTGAAGTTCTTGGGCCCTCTCCAGGCCTGCTTCCCCAGCCTGGCAGGATACCTGCCTGCCTCCGAGGAAGCAGCCTCTGGGTCAGACCCTTCCCTTCAAGGCTGCCCTCAAGAGACTGGCAAGCCTTGTAGGCTTTTGGGGCCAATCCTTAAAGGGCTTGGGCCTTTCCATGGAAGGGTCAGACCCATAGGCTGCTTCCTTGGACCCTGGGTCGGACCCTTCCCTTCAAGGCTGCCCTCAAGAGACTGGCCATCCTTGGGGGACTTTGGGTCTCATCCTTGAAGTTCTTGGGCCCTCTCCAGGCCCACTTCCCCAGCCTGGCAGGATACCTGCCTTCCTCCGAGGAAGCAGCCTCTGGGTCAGACCCTTCCCTTCAAGGCTGCCCTCAAGAGACTGGCAAGCCTTGTAGGCTTTGGGACCAATCCTTAAAGGGGCCCTTGGGCCCTTTTCCAGCCTGGCAGACCCATAGGCCTTCCTTGAGGAAGGAAGCGGCCTCTGGGTCTGACCCTTCCCTTCAAGGCTGCCCTCAAGAGACTGGCCATCCTTGGGGGGACTTTGGGTCTCATCCTTGAAGTTCTTGGGCCCTCTCCAGGCCCGCTTCCCAGCCTGGCAGGATACCTGCCTTCCTCTGAGGAAGCAGCCTCTGGGTCAGACCCTTCCCTTCAAGGCTGCCCTCAAGAGACTGGCCATCCTTGGAGGACTTTGGGCCTCATCCTTGAAGTTCTTGGGCCCTCTCCAGGCCTGATTCCCCAGCCTGGCAGGATACCTGCCTTCTTCCGAGGAAGCAGCCTCTGGGTCAGACCCTTCCCTTCAAGGCTGCCCTCAAGAGACTGGCCACCCTTGGAGGACTTTGGGCCTCATCCTTGAAGTTCTTGGGCCCTCTCCAGGCCTGCTTCCCCAGCCTGGCAGGATACCTGCCTTCCTCCGAGGAAGCAGCCTCTGGGTTGGACCCTTCCCTTCAAGGCTGCCCTCAAGAGACTGGCCATCCTTGGAGGACTTTGGGCCTCATCCTTGAAGTTCTTGGGCCCTCTCCAGGCCTGCTTCCCAAGCCTGGCAGGATACCTGCCTTCTTCCGAGGAAGCAGCCTCTGGGTCGGACCCTTCCCTTCAAGGCTGCCCTCAAGAGACTGGCCATCCTTGGAGGACTTTGGGCCTCATCCTTGAAGTTCTTGGGCCCTCTCCAGGCCTGCTTCCCCAGCCTGACAGGATACCTGCCTTCCTCCGAGGAAGCAGCCTCTGGGTCGGACCCTTCCCTTCAAGGCTGCCCTCAAAAGACTGGCAAGCCTTGTAGGCTTTGGGGCCAATCCTTAAAGGGCTTGGGCCCTTTCCATGGGAAGGGTCAGACCCATAGGCTGCTTCCTTGGAGGAAGGAAGCGGCCTCTGGGTCGGACCCTTCCCCTCACCAATACTCTTTGCTTTCTCTTACCCTACTTTTCAAAACTGACACTTTCTGTCTCCGAAGGCTTCCAGACGATTTGAAGCATCTCGGAGATTGTTCTGGACACTTTGAAGCTCGGCGCATGCGCGAATGGCATTTCTCTCGTCCTTCCAGGAGCCGGAGACTGAAGGATTCCAAAATGTCTTCAAGGAAAATCTCGAAGGTTTTAGATCATTTCAACATCGCGATAACCATTACTTGGAGTTCTTTTTCTGGCACATAAACAGCTTCTTTGCTTTAAGGAGTCGTCTTCTATAAACTTATGAGATTCCTCTTACTGACAATATTGATCATCCCTTCGATTCTTCCTTGCTTCTCCGAAAAGTAATTCTGTGAATCCAAAATCTTTGAAGTAGTTTCTAACACCTCAGGTTATCTACTTTTTTCTTCGTCAGCATTCTTCAGTATACCTCCACGCCGATGTCGTCTCTTTTTGTTCCTTCTCTTTCTTATTTCGAGCGAAGAACTGCTCCAATCGGTAATTTTGGGCATCCAAAATCCCTCAATCAGCTTAGAAAACACCTCAAGTTCTCTACCTTTTATTTCGTATAAATTCTTCAGTTCCTCCGTTCCACTGTCTTCCTCTCTTCTTGATTATTTCCTTCCTTATTTCGAATGAAGAGCTTGCGTCCGTGAGTGACAATACGACTGTTAGGTGCCGAATAATCGCAGAAGGCGGGAACCTCGACTTCATACTGCTCCACGAAGTAGTCCATATTTTCAGCAGTAAACAATTACAGACTGAAGCTATCTGCCATTCTCGTGATGTACTTTTCCCTCTTGAAAATCTCTTTTAGTCGATCTGCTTCGTCATCCAGTTCATTTTAACCATAAACTTCACCTTCTTTGCTCACATGCTGTCTCTGAAGGCTTCAAGACGTCTTCCTGGAGGATCCCTGAGATGGCCACTGTAGTCCTTGGTGTCAGTGCACCTATTGAGTGATGGCGCTATACGCATGAGCGGAAGAATTCTAAAACGACTGCAGGAAAAACACGAAGATATTACGGCGCCAGGCGACAATGATTCTTTCTTGCAGCAGAAGGTATGAAATTTTCTTGAAAGCTTTATTGCCACGAAAACATCAATATTTAAAAAAAGAAAGAAATTAAAAATTTAGTGAAAAATCATCATCGTATCCTTTTCTCGTCGTTGGG
>NC_089761.1:9857447-9897447 GCF_040412425.1 Macrobrachium rosenbergii
TATGTTGACGACACGTTCTCCTATTTCGTCATGAATGTCATGCAGAGTCCTTTCTGGAGTTCGTCATCCGACAACATCCAAACATAAGGTTCGCTATGGAGAAGGAGGTAAATAACAAACTCCCTTCCTTGATCTTATTATTTCCAGAGGTGACTCAGGTTTTTACACAGGTGTGTATAGAAAAATACATTTACTGGTTTGGGAATGAATTTTTATAGTTCGTGTTTCTTTCATTTGAAACAACTGTATTTTAACCCTCCTCCATAGGGCTTACACCCACTCGTCAAACTGGAAGAGTTTCCACGATGAGATATCCTTTTAGTGAAATATTTCAATAATAATTGTTTTCCATCACGACTTTTTTCAGATCCCTAAATAAACTGCTACTACAGAAAATGACTCCGGCAACACCTGAATCGACTGTGCCGAAACTAAAGATGCATGCAAGTTTCCCTTTCGTGCATGATGATACTTTTAGGAGAAAATGCACAGCCATTATTCAAAAGAGTTTTCCAGCTTTAAACCTGAAAATCATCCTGAAAAATCCCTTTACAATAGGGTCTCTGTTCAGAGTCAAAGACCGGCTCAGTCCTCTGTTTTCGTCCAGCGTTGTTTACAAGTACACTTGCCCGGGATGTGATCACGGGATATACATATGTGGGATGCACGAGGAGGCTGTTGAAGGTCCGCATAGATTCCCACAGGGCATAAGTCATAGAACAGGTAGCAGGTTATCTAATCCTGAGCAATCAAATATACGAAATCAATCAAAATTATGTAAAACTTATATTGACAGCAAGGATTTTTCCATCCTAGGCCGAGTGCAGAACAACAACGACTTAACCATCCTAGAATCCATAATTATCAGGAAGACTGTGCCGTCGTTAAATACTCAATCGTCCTCAGTGAAATTGTTTATAGCCTAGTTTGGGCAACTGGTTTTCCTCACTCTGTTTGTACTTATTTATGTTAGTCTTGTTCTTTCTTTCATATAGGTAGGTTGTTTTAAGATTTTAGTGAACTCCTTTTACTCATTATTGACTTGTCTTGGAATGAGGTGTTTTGTTTTAAATATTTTTACTACATAAAGAGCTGTTGCCATTGCATTAATTTGTTATTGATGTTCGCAAATTATATTATATTTTATAGCCTTGAAAATGCGACTTGGAATTCGTCATGAAACGTCGGCATTGAAAATAAACTGTAGATGATGAGGATGCCTTTCCCTACTGCTTCCTTCGTGATGTATATATATATATATATATATATATATATATATATATATATATATATATATATATATATATATATATATATATATATATATATATACTAAAAGGACCTCATTCAAACTGCATGGTATCTATAGATACCATCCAGTTTGAATGAGGTCCTTTAAGTAATTTAGTTAATGCACAGAACAATTGTGTATGTGATAAAGTTAATATATACGTATGTATACATATATGTGTGTGTTAGTGTGTGTATTAACAGATAGTTAGACACAGAGATAGATGCATAGATAGAAAGATATATATATATATATATATATATATATATATATATATATATATATATATATATATATATATATATATATATATATATACATATATATATATATATATATATATATATATATATATATATATATATATATATATATATATATATATATATATATATATATTATATAAATACATATATATATATATATATATATATATATATATATATATATATATATATATATATATATATATATATATATATATATATATATATATATATATATATATATACATATATACATATATGCATATATATAGTAGGAGTACGGATAGGAAGAACAGTCAGCTCATCATTGATATATTTATTAATAGGTGCGCTTCAGGGATCACCCATATCCCATCTTTTCTGGCTAAAAGATACAAAAACACTAATTAAAACTGACAACAGAGCTTACAAAATTAAAATGCTTTAAAGATTGAAAATGACAATGACAAAACAAGAAATAGATTACCTTCAGTAGTAAAGTCCAGAGGATGAAAACTGAATAAGAGTAAACAAGGTTAGCAAGTAAACAAGAAAGGCGGGGGTTACTATAGTACGACCGTTTTAGGAAGAGACTTTGCCCCTCTTAAACTGACCATTAACCTTCTGACTTCAAGCTCTCATTGTTTGCGCCTGTTATCAAGCACGTGTACTATAATAGAAAGTTCTGAATGAAGTTTTGTTGTCCCACTTAAATTTTAGATAAAAAAAAAAATTCAATATATGAAAATGATAGATGCAAGAAATTTGGAAACCTAGATGTGCTTTCATTTTCAGTTTTGTTTATTTGGATGCTGTACTGAGCAATGTTCTTGAGTTACGTCATCTACTATAGTTTTTATTACTGTTCCTTTGCTGTTATCGAAGTCATATAATTGTGATATAGTTTTGAGCTTTTGAATTGTTTTCTTTCGTGTATGCCCTGATCCGTCTTTACCTCCTTGCTGTATCAAGGTTGAATTTTCACTGTGCACCTATAAAATAGCTCATAATAAATATTCTTTAAATATTGTTACACCCATATATATATATATATATATATATATATATATATATATATATATATATATATATATATATATATATATATATATGTAATATTAAAGAATGTTTATTATGAGCTATTTTATAACTGTACAGTGAAAATTCAACCTTATATATATAAAGACGGATATATATAAATAAAAGCTATTATATATACATTTATATATATATATATATATATATATATATATATATATATATATATATATATATATATATATATATATACATTTATATTTTATACAGTATTAGATCTACCTGTGCTTTTAAAGCACTGTCATATGATACTCATCACTGCTGTGGCATTTCTGTTATATGTAGATTTTTAAAGATATTTCTGCCACTTTCTGTCGAAAAACAGATCTATATTTCAATTTATTTCAATTTCAGTGTTCAACAGGATATCACACAACAAGGGAAAGCAATAAATTTATTTACAATCGAAGTATGAGGAGACATTACTTATGAAGAATCCTCGTCAGAGGATGCTACATCGATAACAAAAGAATCTATATATTTATCAATGCAAACATCTCTTGAAGCGTCATCTCTTTTTATATCTTCGGCATGTCTCACATCATTAGCCCAGTTGTCAGAAGATATGGATTCAATTGCTTCTTTGACCAAAGGAAGCAGGTCTGATTTTTTAAAATGATTCTTCTTTGCCACGTATGATTTCACCTGTGCCCATATCAGTTCTGTTGCATTATACTGGCAGTGATATGGAGGCAGCCTAACTAACCACTATGTCCATGATCTCTTGCCAGTCTGTCAATCACGTAATCATTTTCTTTACATGAATGTCTTTGCAACTTTACTAATTTTTTATTAGCCAGTCTTTAACTTCATCCTTTTTTGGCAGACATTGTCGGAGGTTTATTAATTCGAAGTGAATGATAAGAAGCGTTATCCAACACTATGATGGCAGATGGCCCTATATTGGGAAGAAGCTGGGTTTTAAACCATTTTTCAAACACTGCAGAATTCATCTGAATTTCTAGATTGCGTATCCCTTGTCAGCTGGGTGCTTGATCATTGATAAAAATATTACCCAGAAATGTGGTTAATATTGCAACCAATATTGTGATTGTGTCTACTTACTCTCCAATGTTATTGATGTACAATTAGAAGGAATAAATCATAGGTAAAAATTTTTATTCTGTCACGTCTCTCTCTCTCTCTCTCTCTCTCTCTCTCTCTCTCTCTCTCTCTCTCTCATTTTTTTTTTTTTTTTGCCCAGCTAGTGGAATAGTAAGCGGAACCATAAAAATGATGAACATTCTTTATGATTAGTTTTCTGACGAATATACAAATAATTTTTAACTATAATACACAACTGTGATGTAGCTGTCCTTTACGGATTCAAACAGAATTAGAGAAAATGACAAAAAAAAAAAGAAGACTGTCATCCTCAATCAGTGCAGTGCTTATACCTCTGGCAACACTAAACCCCGATATATAGTACTTATCCTATGTTTATTTATTTGTGTTGTTACATTAATTGCATAATATCTATATCACGGATCGCTACTATCACAATATTATCATATAAATAAAACAGGTTAATTTGCAGCAAAACAACAAATACAAACGCTATTACAATGATTGTTTACGATTTCGTGCGTCTGGTAGCATGCTACGGGTGACTACCGTCTGAAAACCCTCCGGATTGTGGTAAGTGTGAGGTCTCATCTCGGCCGTAATCAAAGGGTTAAAGCGACATACACTGTACTGATACTACAAAAAAAGAAGAAAATAGATATAAAAAGATTAATGAATAAATAAACGAGAGAGAATAAATGACTAAGGTTTTTGAGGTTTGATTGCGCATGCATTTAGTGAAGATGGGAAGATCTGTATGTTAGATATCTTAACACCGGGTGAGACAAAGTATAAGGCCAGTGTATGGATAGGAATGGGAAAAAGTGTCCGGGTCTGAGTGGCTGAACGGTTTAGACCTAGGGAAGGCTAGCATTTCTAGAGTCAGGATGGCTTTTGGGACTGCTGAAAGAATACAAATGATTAATTCAAGAATTATATGAGTAATAATGATGCGTCACGGCAGCAGAAAAGTTTTAATATTGCCTATTTACGGTCCGGGAATGGAAAAGAACGAGAATGAAAGAGAATGAGTTTGTGAGAATATGAATCCTTGACGGAGTATTTTTGAAGAATACGAAAGGGGGTGTGTAGCGCTACGTCACTTCAATGGAAAGGCAGGTGACGGAGAAAGAGATGGTTTTGGTGGTAGGTTAGCAATTTCTAAAGCAAAATTAAGAATAAAGAAAGTTTGGAAAAATGTATTAAAAGGGAAGTGATTGGTAGAACTGCTGCCTTCAATACTAGAATAATCTTAAGAATATCTATTACAGAGAAAATGATTATAAAAAGTTTAGATTATGTGTTGGTACAAAGTAGATATAGGAGCAAGTTTAGGGATGTAATGGTGGGATGGCAAAAGTAAGGAGGTATCACTGATAATTATTAAGAGAGAAGAGCTTACGTAGAGAATATGAGACAAAACATGGCTGGGGTTGAAACGAGGAGACGGAGGGAGTTAATGATTGATGTATAAATTTCCACGACTAGGTCACTGGGTCAGCAGGTTTTGTTGATATAAGAAGGAAGGAAAATGGAATAAAAACATTAATTGGTGAATGAAGAAGTAAGAGATATACTGAAGGAAACTAAAAGAATACTTGAAGCATTTGTGTGTGTGTGTGTATTATTATATTTTGATATATTATATATATTATATATATATATATATATATATATATATATATAGTATATATATATATATATATATATATATATATATATATATATATATATATATATATATATATATATATATATATATATATATATATATATATATATATATATATATATATATATATATATATATATATATATACAACGTTGTTTAAACGTCATTATGAAATCAATGATGGAATTAGACTATACCCGGGTGTTTCGAAATTAGAGTCCCCCCCCTCCACAGAACAAATGGAAAGTTATGAAGTTTTCTGCTATAGCCTATCTCCAAGTACATTATCTTAAGTTTCTATTAAGCTATTTTTCATTTTACATTTCTTGTATTTTCAGACTGAATGACAGAGTCAGATGCAGCCATGGCTAATGACTCGGAGAAAATCAGATGGATTGACCGAATCCGGGCTATAACCTTCAGAGAGGCCAGGGATGCTGGAGCATCCTTCATTTCACGTTCCTGGATAGCTAAATACATTAAAAGAGGTGAATCCTTTGTTAAAAGAAACTGCAACAAAAATCCATATGACTGTCATCGCGAAAAGAGTGAGAATCTTGGAAGGCCTCAAATCCTTTCTCAGGAGTCAAAAGATATCATTGCTGAGGAAGTGGATAGACCAAGAAAGTCTTTATGTAAATTGGCGCTGGAACTAGAAACAAAAAGGGGAAAGAAGAGAAGTTATAGTGCTGTATATCGTGAGTTGAAAAAATCTGGTATCAAGCCATTTCATGTTATCAGCAAGCCCAACATCACTCAGCAACAGAAAGAAGACAGTGCATGGCTTTGTGGTTCATTTCTTAAAGATTGGGATGAAGCTGACTTTCTCCATGTTGCCGCATCAGATGAATTCTTCATTTACACAGTCAGGAAGTGTTAGGAACAATCGCTTGCCGATTGTTCCCTTGGTGGATTGTTGTCTCCTTTGTTTTCTTTGTTTTTCTTGCTGGCGAGTTGACGTCTGATGGATGGCGTCAGACTTCGTCAGTCAGGTTCGTAGCAGCAACGAGCCAGGTTCTGGAGGGCAGATCGACCAATGGTCCAAGGTAGCAGCAGCAGGTATCCGTACCTGCGAGTCAGGTCCTGGCAGCAGAGCAGAGCAGCAGAGAGTTTCTTGAGGATGAGATGGTTGCCGTGTCGGCTCTGTCTTGGTCGTAATTGGAGGAGGACGTCAGTACGTTTCTTGGAGGACGAGTTGGTTGCCGTGTCGGCTCTGTCGTGGTCGTCGGTACTGGAGGAGGACGTCAGCACTGTGCTTGAGGACGAGATGGTTGTCGTTTCGACTCTGTCGGAGTTGTCCTGCAGTGTTCCTGTTAAGCAGCTTGGGGCTGTTTCAACGGCTCTATTGAGTTCGTCTGCTGATATTTATTGCTTTGCTGCCTGTTAATATTCATGATTTTGTATGTTTATGATTTGATAATCTATTTTATTGATTTGACCATTTATTGCTCTGGCTTTTATTTTGTTCTAGGTTCTGACTTTATGTAAATGTAATTATTGTGCTGCTAATGTTCTGTGTTTTTTTTTGACTCGTCATTTGTAATGTCTCTGTTGAGCTGCTCATCCTTATGATGCTTTTGGTCATTTATGATATGTTCACTTATTTCAAATTTATCTGAACCTGACTCGACTGTAAATTTGTACATAGCTTACTGTAAATAAATTAATTTTAAGGTAATTTTTTTGTTATTTGTTCTGCTCCTCTCTCCTTTGTTTGTCACCTCTCGTCAGTCATTACAGCCCAATTGCTTGTTTATTTTAAAGAACCTGTCGATCTCGAGAGGCGAGATCGTAATTGGAAGCCAAATCATAAAAATGACATCATTTGGGCCGCAAAGTTGGATGATATCAGCAATGACGTGCGCTATCACCAAGTTGTGAAATTTTCTGAATGTTTGGGAATTTTTCTCAGTTTCACAGCCAAACGGTTAATGTGGATTATCAAAGAAAAAAGACAGCCATGGAATGGCTAATACATCAGAGAAACTGTGCTTACTGGTGGAGTATTTCCATTCCTCAAAGATCCTGAAAATGTGTTATCTGTTGAATAAATCATATTTTTGCATGATAAGGCACCATGTTTCAAGACTCTTCAGACACAGGAGCTGCTTCAAAACAGTGGTATCGATTTCTTCTCGTCAAGTGAATTTCCAGGTAGCTCCCCTGACCTTAATGTGTGTGAAAACATTGGTAGTATTTTAAAGGATCGTGTTGAAGCGCACACAGTGAACAATGATGGTATACCAAGCCTCGACGACGTGTGAAGAGAGGTGACCGAAGTGCTCAGGGAAATGGAGTTTGAGTCTCAGCTTTTTTGCAATTTGCTGAAATCATACCCCTCAAGAATGCAGGCTGTGGTACAGGCAGATGGAGGCCACACAAAATATTAAATACTCAGAGAGAAACTTAAATAAATCCTTTTTTTTTTTTGCCCATATCAATTTTAGTTTATGCTGTAGAGGGGGGGGGGAGGCTCTAATTTCGAAACCCCCTGTATAATATGAAATAACCAAAATATATTACCACTCACTGAAAGGGCTGTTTCTCTCCGGTGGCCGGTAATAAAGTCACAGAAAAAAATTACAATTTTAGTTAGGAAAAAAAAGTCACAGGAAAAATAGTCACATGAATTGATGATGGGCAGTAATAAAGTCACAGGGGAAAAATTCAGAATTTTTGGGGAAGGGGGTTCATTATCTTTATGATATTTACAGTCTTTTGTTTGTTTATACGGAAATTCCCAACGGGCTTGTACTAAACACGCCCAAAGGTGGATACATACCGGGTTAAAACACTTGGGGGTCACTACCTTGGAAAGATTAATGTGACTTTTTTCCTGTTTCTTTTTTCCTGTGATTTTTCCCCGTGATTTTTTACCTAGATTCGTTTCTCCACGATAGTCGAATGTTCTTCACATCACTGGCAAGGTATTAGGCGTGTCTGTTCTAGAGTTCAAGGTAAAACCTGTCTCCCACCAGGAGGCATTTCAGCAATTTACAATATACATTCTGATGACTGATATCTAACCTACTGCAATAGTATGTTTTGAACATTGCTTTATCAGTTCTTTTTTATGTAAATTCAACCATTTTTAAATGAACTTACAACCGTTGCATACAACCTGCAGGTTACGTTTACGTCTCGACCTCAGAGAGGTCATAACAAGGACAGTGTCCAACTAACAAAATCTGTTACATTTCTAAGACTCCGCCAATGAAGAAAAAGCCCAAGATATGATCTACTCTTCTTGACCGGAAAGTCTTCCTCTATTTTTTTTTCTTTTTATTATTATTTATATACTATCATGGCCTTTGGTATTTACAGGCCATACATCTTACGGCTCCCTAACAGCCTTCACACCAGAGTCCATTAAAACTACGTCATCCACATACGACAAAGCGTTTTATAAAATAATAATGTTGCGTGCCTAAAAAAATTGAAATATGGCCATGAGTACCGTATAATTCAAAGATCGTCCAATTTCGAAACGAACCTTTTTCAGTTATTCGTATATTTGTGTTCTTTATTACAGAATGAGTTATTTTTATGTATCTGTGAAGATTTTATTAGTAAATGGATATTTTTTTTCTACATGCTTCCGTGTCTAGATATGTATATGCACATGGAAATAAATACGTAGCTATATGTCTAAGCTATATCGTTTATATGAAAATATCAATAAAACTATATACCATTAGGTAAGACATTTTCTCTCTCTCTCTCTCTCTCTCTCTCTCTTGTGATGGACACATTTGTACGCGAACATTAATATGATATTCTATCACTTTTGAAAGGGAAGATTGGGCGTCTGAAATATTTTCCTTTTTCTTGGAGTGTTTTGCCAGTATTATGTGGCTTATCATTTCTGGGGAAATATTTAATTTTCTAGGTCTAGTGATCTTCTAAGGATAAACATAAAGGAATCGCTTGGCTTTGGATTTCAAGAGAGCAGTAAAGATTTAATCTTTGCTTTATTCATAACTCTCAGGAGCTTGATATATTTTCCCTGGTCACAGGGCTCATTGAGAGTTCCCCGCTCCCACAGGCGACCAAGGAGACTGGCTCTGTCCTTTCACACCTTCATTGCAAATGTATTTGCGTTTATTTTTGAAATCACCTATATATTTGCATACTAGCTTAGGTTTCTTGACTTGGTATTAAAAGCTAAAGGTGAATATTCCATTCAGTTCTACTTTTCTGTTCTATTTCCTCCGGTGTTCATGAATATCAAGCCATGACACTTGCCCCACATTTTGATAAGCTTTTCCCTGGGAAAAGTTGCAATGGAATTTTTAAGAAATTCGCTTCAGCGCTGAGCAGCAGAATCTCATTTATCATAGCTTTGAATAAAGCTTGATAAACGAAAGAACTACCTCCACTTCCCCAACCTCTCTCTCTCTCTCTCTCTCTCTCTCTCTCTCTCTCTCTCTCTCTCTCTCTCTGCCAGCCAGTAGCCCCCGATTAATATCGCTTAAAAGTCACTTGGTCCAAAGGGGAAGCGAAACTCTCAATAGTAGTATTCGGCTGTTCTTATTTTTCAGCCTTTCTTTCCTTACTGTTATTTTTCTTTCCGCTTCCCTGTTCTCCTTCCATTTTCGTTTTATATTTATTTTATTACTTTTCTTAACTTCTTTCATGTTCATTATTATTCTCTCTCCCCTCCAAAAACATTCTCCTGCTAAATATAGTTTCCCAGTTCATCCTCAATCTATTTTTACTGTCTCTCTATAACTCTATTCCAATGACGTCTTGAAAATGAAAAATAGTCCTGTAAAAGGCGGAGAGAGAGAGAGAGAGAGAGAGAGAGAGAGAGAGGCAAGATATGTTTCATTCGCACACAACAAAAGCAGTCCACACCAACACCTCACACTATTGAACGGATGCGGTCGAACCAGCGAATGCAAGATTTTATTACCTATGTGAAGATACCAACCGTCGGAAGAAGATACCAGGAAATGCGTAGCCTGATCTGGAGCATTTAAACAGTCACAAATCATTTTTAGGTTTCTGCAAAAGAAAACTATTGAGATGGCTTTGTCTGTCCGTCCTCACTTTTTCTGTCTGCCCCCAGATCTTAAAAACTACTGAGGCTAGAAGGCTGCCAACAACACAGGCCACCACCGGCCGTGGCTGAAAGTTTCACGGGCCTCGGGTGAGAGTTTCATGGGCCGTGACTGAGATTGTCATGCAGCATTATACGCTTCACTGAAAATTCGATTACGCCGAAAACACCTCGGCGCATTTTTTATTTGTTTATAGTTTTTACACTTTAGACAACCAGTCGTTAATTGCCACTTGATGATAACCTCCTTTGTCTGGAGAATGCTCGTGCGTTGACTTTCCGACGAAGTTTCATTTAACATTTTGTCCGTTACTGAGATACTTCTCTAGCGCTCAAAATCAAACGCGCCCACGGACATGATTGAGAACGAAACCTCCCTTCAGATTGCTTGTCAAATGTAATATATCTAATTACCTTTATAGTAAAACGCAAGCTTTCTTTTTTTACAGTGGCCAGTTTTTCTGTGCGATTGACTGGAAGACTGGACTATACAGAGAATGATTTCCGAACACTTGAAGTGCTTGAAATGCTGAACTGTGTTCTCCCCATCGACAACTGGAGATATCACAGATGTGTGAATGAAACTCAAATTACTATAAAATTAAGACATAAATGGCCAGTATTTTTTGAATAATAATAATCCTAGTAATTTCATTTATAAACCTAAACCTAGAAAGTTACAAAATAAGAAAATAAAAAGATTAGTAAACTAATACGTTTGGAGCTGCCATAATGATGCATATTGCAAATTGCAGTTTGTAAATATAATTTTCCAAATGCCAAAGTTCATTAAGTTTTACCAACAGCTTTACTGTTCAGGAGTTGTAAGCCACAACGAAAAACTATTATCACAGCTTTTGTCTTGTGGCATCTGTATACATAAGTAGAGCGTCTGTGTCACCGCCTATGCTGGCCAGTTTACGAGGTCAGTCAGTACAAGATCTTCATGTTGCTTGTTGGCCAAACCAGTCAAATAAGTAAACAAGTAAAAAATGCACCGAAGTTTCTTCAGCGCAATCGAGTTTTCTGTACAGCGTATAATCAAGGCCACCGAAAATAAATCTATCTTTCTGTAGTCTCGTTATGATGCTGCATGAGCCGCGGCCCATGAATCTGTCACCACAGACCTGTGGTGGCCTGCCCTATATCGTTGGCAGAAGCACGATCATGGCTAACTTTAACTTAAATCAAATAAAAACTACTGAGGCTAGAGGGCTGCAATTTGGTATGTTTGATGATTGGAGGGTGGATGATCAACATACCAATTTGCCGCCCTCTAGCCTCAAGTAATTTTTAAGATCTGAGGGTGGACAGAAAAGTGCGGACAGAATAAAGTGCGGACAGAAAAAAGTGCGGACAGAATAAAGAGCGGACTGACAGGCAAAGCCAGCACAATAGTTGTCTTTTATAGAAACCTAAAAAGCATACAGAGACATTTACCAAAGGCAGGGAACGAATAAATGTTAATGTTCTCATTAATCTTTATAAAAAATTACAAACTTTGTTAAGAAATCTGTGTCAAGTATTTTTTCTAGAAAATCGAATCGTGAAAATTTGTCACTTTTTTTTCGTTTCCCTCTGTCCACTTTTGCACTTTTTAATTTGAAACTCCAGGTAATTTTATATTGTCCTGTCAAAAGCAGCTCTTGTTTAATATGTTTTTTTTTTTTATTGGGGCTGTTTGCGTTCATTATTTACATGCTTGAGTATAATGACTCCGCATGTGATTTATATCACCCTCATTACTATAATGAAAATTAAAGACTGAGTGTAAATCCTGACCGGTTTCGGCTTTATATCTAAGCCATTATCGAAGGTCTGTTATATAATGGTAGGTTTCACAATTTATATGCTAGGGGGACAAGACAGACAAACATACAGACCGTTGAAAACCAAAAATTCACACCTGACAGGTGCGAAGGAGGAGCCGGGGGATGGCGGTTGGAGGATTGGAGCTGTACACGTATTTGCAGCTGAGGTCAGGTACTCTGCTGACAAAATCTGTTTATCCTTTTCCCCATCCATATTAACTACCTTCCTTAAACTTTACGCATTTTACTTAATTGTTTTGAAATTAATGGATCAAGTTTATACATACCTTACCTAGTATTCTCATTCTTACAAAAGCTTTCTTTCCGGTGCATTAAAATAATAAGCTATATTTTTTGCCGTTGCTAAGTTGGTTGTATGATCATTTTCACTAACATGCACACAGATTTCACTGTTCGCCTGTGCGTATCTTACTCATCGTTTTTGCTGTTCTTTTCTTTTTTCCAATCCCTTTTTCAGTCTTTTCAGCATCAAAATTATCACAAGGCTTACTTGGAATTTATTATACACATTCTTTACTTTTGTCGGGAGAGCTCTTTATACGTAAATGTTTCACTGTTTTATTGTCCTTTAATGCTAAATAACCTCCAAAATTCTTAAGTATATTGGAGGGGGATATCTACAGTATTATGTTATCATTATGCGGTAGTACAAGGAGGTTTTTTACTTGTAAGTTTCATTTTGGTTTTCGTAAAACGTCTATTTTGCCGTTTCTAATACATTGTCTAATAAAGTCAGGATTTTTCAGTTCTTGCCCCTATTCTTAATCTTATCTATTTTTTCCCCCTCTAGGCCATTTCTCCCCCCTACATGTACCCACCTTCGCGGCGTGTTTAGTACAAGCCCGTTGGGGATATCCGTATAAACATAAACAAAAGACTGTAAATAACAAAGATAATGACCCCCAAAAAATATTGTGAATTTTTCCCCTGTGACTTTATTAGCGGCCACCATAAATTAATGTGGCTTTTTTCCTAGCTAAAATTGTGACTTTTTTCCCGAGACTTTTTTTCTCTAGCAAAAATTGTGACTTGTTTCCACTGCCACTGTTCGGACAACTATAAAGCCTAACGGCACCATGACTACAAGGAAAACAAAGAGTGCAATTGTCAACAGCCCAAGTGATGGTAGTTTAGTCGTGATGATAATTATCCTGTGTGGTTGGAGGCTGCCATAGCCATACTCTTCTAACAATAGTGGGGTTGGGGGAATCTTGGCCCAGAGGGGGGAATATTATCCTGGGACGAAATTCCCGCAGGGGGAAATATATCCTGGACCATATTTCCCCGTTGGGAATTTCGACAGTATAAACTGTTACACCGGAAAGGGCAGGCTACCGTCCTTTTTTCATCTACATGGCGAATCTTGTTAATGGTACTAATTCGTTTAATTTGTTAGTTTTTATTAACACATTTTGTTCACAGTCCAAATTTATATTGCATGCTCAGCATACCTAAACCACACTACACTAGGTGGAATAACTTTGTTACCTATTGTTATACTAAAATTCTCCGTTTAATTCAAATTTACATCCCTCTACACATATCGTAATCAATTCTACTGTTCAGAACCAATTGAGCAGTTTTGGCGCTATAACAAAGTAATGGAATAAATAAGAAAGTGTATTATTCTCAACAGCCCAACATACCGATTTACAATTTTATGTCTGAAAATAATGTCAGCAAGATTCGGCCTGTTAGCTGCAACACACTGTTGGGTTTTTCTATAAACATTTTCTACATACGTTCACCATCAGAGATGGCGTTAACTTCTTCAATAATCCCAGTAGCTGTGGTAGGGTGTGAGGGAAAAATTGAACACTCTTTCAAAAAGATTTCCCCAAAGGGTCGTTAATGCTCAAATCAGGTGACCCGCAGGCCATCCTAAATAACCCCTTAGCCACACCAGGCGTCTCTGAAACATGTTTCTCAAAACATTGAGGAAATTCAGGCTGTTGAGCACATCCTGGAAAACCATTTGTCCCCAAGTTTTTTCAATAATCTACCAATCTAGGTTGCATGAAATTTTAACATGGTACAACATAGCGTTTAATTCATGGTCACGGTCACTTCCTCCTAACACATAAAGAATATTGGGCCTATCACTCCAAATTTGTTTGTATGATTGCATACCAAACCATGTCGGCTACTGAAATGGGGATACCTGAGGAGGCCAACAACACCACCTAAAATCTCCCTCCCTTCCCTCGAGCATTGATTTACATCCCTGCTACAATTATTCTAATCAATTTTATTTGAGTGTTCTTAGAAAATGGTATATCCAGTTGGCAGCTCTCTAATGTATCTGATAAATATGACAGGAGAATAGTGAATAGCGATACCTCATCAAAACTCACAAGCCTGGATTCGCCCTGTTAACCTGTAAAGTATTTAGTTTTTATCATATAAACATTATTCCTTATATTACCATCAGAGATGGTAACGACCAGTTGGTTAAGAATACCCACTAGGTATTTTGCGAAAGTGCAGGGAAAAATAAAAGCTCACAAAACAGATTTTCCCACTAGGTCAGTTGTTAGTTCGGTTGGTTAAGCAGGACCGGTGGATAAACGTTGCCTCGTTCTGATATTCCAAATGAGGGTTCGAATTTTTCCAGGGCTTCATTTGGACCTAGGTTTTGTAGTGACAAGCACTTCCAAAGTTTGAATGTATAAAAACATATATAATACATATATACATATATATATATATATATATATATATATATATATATATATATATATATATATATATATATATATATATATATATATATATATATATATATATATATATATATATATATATATATATATATATATATATATATATATATATATATATATATATATATATATATATATATATATATAAGTGAATGTTTGTATATTTGTTTGTCCACTATAGAAATGTCACATCAGAAAGGTTTATAACTCAAAATCAAACGCCGACCCCGTAACAGACATACAAATACAGAAAAAAAATGCTATTTTCGTTTTTACGTCATTTTTTCCTTCAGTTTTCTGGGTTTATTCTTATTTTTCAACTGACACGCCACCTATTTTTCCCGGGGCTGCCAGACGTATGATTAATCTATACATTAAATCCAAATCCCCTATAACAAATTTTTTACCAGAATTTATGTGAAATTTGATCATAATTTATGATAATTATTAATATAATTGTTGATTACCTCAATAAAATCAACATTGAAAACCTATATCAGTTTAAATGTGGTTTACAATCCTCGCCACGGAAAAAAGTAGCAGACCAAATGCTTCTGTGATTGAAAAATTACTCGTAACGAAATTACCACATTTTTTCGGAGTTCATTTTAGCCAAACGTATCTTAATCATACCTTGCCAATAAAATACAAATTCTTAACTACCCTGTGTTATTACCATCATCATATCTAACTACTTAATCTACAAAAAAATAAACTTTATACTTATGGGCACAACTTTGGAGATCAAGATATAATTCATCTATGAGGCGAAACAAATCCATCACCATCCGCACATGCATATGAGCAGACTCAATGCTTCTGTGATAAAACTAGTCCCTCATTAGAAAATTTCTAACGTCGAAAATACCATATTTTTTTCTATGTTCATCTTAAGCCAAACGTAGCTTAGCTATATCTTGCCAATAAAATACAAACTCTTAAGTTCCTTGAGGTATTACCATCATCATATCTAAGTACTTAATCCACTAAAAAATCACCATTTATCGACAATTTCTATATTAGGCCATTCAGACTTCACCCTACACTTTCCCTCAGAAACGTCAAAGTAACTTGAAACTCAATCGTTAACACATACTGGAAACCGAAAACAGTTGCAGGTCTTTTTACAGTGTCTAAAATTATAATTGTGATAATAATTTAATGTTTATACAGCCAACGAACAGTGTATCTCGAGTAGCCACTAGCTAAGACCGACGTCAACATGTACGATGTTTCTTTTTTTTTATTCGTTCAAATGAGAATTTTCTCATTAACTCGTTCGTGTCTTTTTCGATTTTACCTTCGGAATTCTCTATAGCGACTACTTCGTGACATTGCTGTGACATATTCCTTATGAAGTCAGTTTAAATGGGGTCTGAAATTAATTATTGTGTAGTTAGGCAATATCACGACCACGCACACCAACTTCACCATACTACCTCTACCAAACGTTCTCTCTCTCTCTCTCTCTCTCTCTCTCTCTCTCTCTCTCTCTCTCTCTCTCTCTCTCTCTCTCTCAACGCATCACTCAAACAGTCTGGAGCAGAATTTATCTGTGAGGTTTTTAACTATTGCAAGTAAATTCATGCTTGCAATCTCTCTCTCTCTCTCTCTCTCTCTCTCTCTCTCTCTCTCTCTCTCTCTCTCTCTCTCTCTCTCTCTCTCATTTATAAATTCCCTTTATGAATGGGGTTAACACCAAGCCACACTAGAAAAAACCCGAGGATGTTTGCCACTACAAGTCATCCATTCTCTCTCTCTCTCTCTCTCTCTCTCTCTCTCTCTCTCTCTCTCTCTCTCTCTCTCTCTCTAGCCATTTTATTCAGATAAGTGTCAGGATAAATGTATATATACATGTATATATCATGTTTATTTAAAGTAATGAATTCAAGAAAGAATTATTAATCAGAGAAAAGAAAAGTATTTTCAATGATGGTACACACATACCTTACACGACAAAACAGTTGAAAGCAATGAAGGAACATTTTTTCTGAGTTCTTCAAAATTCTTCAGGGTAGTGCGGCGTTGGTCAGCTAGTATACTGTATATATATATAGGTGAAGTTTGTATGTTTGGACGCTATATAAACCCGAATCGCTTGACAGGCCCAGGCAAAATTTTGCACACAACCGCTATGTCACCACAGAATGGTTTATAACTCAAAATCAAACCCCTACTCCTTGACAGACATACAAGCACAGACAAAACAATTGAAATTTTCGTTTTTACTGGCGTTGTTCTCCTTTTCTTCAATAACTTTATGGGATTCACCAGTAGCTTGGTTGGAAAACCACCACCTTGTCTGTTGGTAACGTCTTTAAACTACTCCCACTGCAAACCCTGTAATCCAAATATTAAAAAGATGTGTCTGACTGTATTAGAATTGCTTTCATTCAGTCATAAAGCAATGTAATTCAAAATATGACTTCTACCACCACCAGTCAGCTCCTTACAATCCTCACCACAGAGAGAAGTAGTAACACACCAAATGCTTCTGTGACAGACCTACCCCCTCACTAAAAACTTACCACATTTTTTCAGTGTTCACCTTAAGCCAAACGTATCTTAATTATACCTTGCCAATAAAATGCAAATTCTTAAGTACCCCATAGTATTACCATTACCAGATCTTAGTACTTGATCCATGAAAAAAAAAACTCCGTAGTTACAGGCACAACTTTGGAGATCAATAACTAATTCATCACCGAGACGAAACAAATCCATCACTATCCGCGCATGCATTGCAGCAGACCAAATCCTTCTGTGACAAACTCACAGCCTCATAAAAAAGTAGTTGCGACGAAATTACTGTATTTTTTCAGAGTTCATCTTAAGCCAAATATATCTTAATTTTACCTTGCCAATAAAATACAAATTCGTAAGTATCTTGAGGTATTATCATAAACATATCTAAGTACTTAATTCATTAAAAAATGACCATATATCGACAATTTCTATATAGATCATTCAGACTTCGGCCTACTTTTTCCCTCGGAAACGCCAGAGGAAACTGAAACGCGTTCGTTAACATGCACAGGAAACCGAAAACTGTTGCAGCTCTTATTTATACAGCCATCGGACACTGTATCTTAATAACCTATGGATATTATTTGTCAAATTGACAGGTTACCATCTAGGTTTTATGCGATATGAATTGTATGCCAGTCTTGCAAACGAGGAGATAATTAGGCGACTGAAAGGTCAAGGGCCCTGGTTAACTGAAGTTGTGCGAATGCCCAAACCACACTTCGTCCCCGTAGACTGGCTGACATGGCTTTCATTGGTTGCGGTTGTTTTTCGTTATTGCTGTGAAATCGTTCTGTTAAATTCTGATCTGACTGAACGAGAGAGAGAGAGAGAGAGAGAGAGAGAGAGAGAGAGAGAGAGAGAGAGAGAGAGAGAGAGAGAGAGAGGGAGGCTAACGTAGTAAAGTACGGCTTTCCTGACGGTGAGGCAGTTCCTGTGTGATTTTTGCATTTAAATATGACTTGATACGATCACTGACGTGGCATTCTTTTGTTCATGGGGGATATATATAATTCGTCAGAGGGTCCCCTACATAATCTTTACAGCGATTCATCCGTTATTCATTTCCATAGGTGAATATCTTCACACACTAACCTTTCGGTATACGTGAATTTCTGTTTGTTGCGGAAGTCTGTATGTCACTGTTACCTTTTCACCTAGCAGAGAGTCGTCTTTAATGAATTCAAGACAGAATTATTAATCGCAGGAAAGAAAAGCATTCTCAATGACAGTACACACTCTTTACATTACAGAACAATTCAAAGGAGATGTTGGAATATATTTCTGAGCCCTTCAGAGTTTTCCCAGCAAATGGCTGGTTGGTCAGCTAATATATATATATATAATATATATATATATATATATATATATATATATATATATATATATATATATATATATATATATATATATATATATATATATATATATATATATATATATATATATATATATATATATATATATATATATATATATATATATCAATCCAAGCGGAGATACAAATCACGGCGGCGTTTCTTCTTGATTTTATTTCAAATACAACAAAACCTTCAACCCTACAAGCAGAAACAAACGAATGGTCAATTAGATAAAATTCTCATTAACGTTCAGACAAAAAGATCCCCTATTTGCAAATTACGTTGACAATATTACCATAACCAATATAAAGCAAAATTAACAGATAATTAAACAACATACCAGTTTTGTTACAGTACACAGTAATAAGACTGGATAATACCAGGCAGTTCTGCTTAGAGTTTATCTAAGCGTTCGCTTACAGTGCCGACAGAATAAGCCAACTCGAAGTTTTGGTAAATTTCAGGTCCGTCATCTAATTTACATTTTCTAAAAATATTCCCTTCCGCTAATATTTTAGCCAGTGAATGGCTAATTCTTCCGGTCAACAGGTCCGTGAAGGTAGTTCCGGTCGTGACGATCCATTTGGCCGCTCATTGGCTGTCCTGTTAAGAGTTGTTATTTGCCAATTGGTGCTCCGAGTGCTTAAAGGTCATCTGCCGGAGAACATACAGTGCTACACACAACCCCCCTACAATTTTACGATGCCCTCATCGTACACACTCAATCCCCATCTATTCGTACTACCATTACCAGTTCCCAACAAAGGAAAACAATTTACAACTCTGATCACTGTCTGTTTCGTATCCTCTCTGACCTTCTCAGTACCGGGGCATTAATTATTACTTCTTGCTCTTGTTCAACTTCTTCATCAACAGTAACTTTAGGTTCACTGTTACGATGTTTACTAAAATCAAACCCAAACCTAGTTAAAACTTCTTCCATATCAGGCATTTCTAAGCTACTGTCATCCATATCAACTGTTTCTACATGATTATTATTTTCCGTATCCAAATCAGCAACAATTTTTTCCCCCTCATTCCTTTCTACCTCAACTAACGGTTTAATATTCCTTCGGTGGATAACCTTAGCTTCACTTCCTTCGGGTCTAATTCTATACAAACCACAGTCCTTGTTAAGTACTTCTTCAATTACCCATTTCCTTTTACCGAATTTATCTCCTAGTTTCGCTCTTCCAATGATTTTATTTTCTCGTAATAAAACCTTTTGTCCTACCTTCAAATCACTTTCTCTGGACTTCGCTAGCATAGGCTTTGCTTTTGATACCCAGTTCTTGTGTGTGTTCCTTCTAACCAAATCCCAAACTTCTTTTTGCATTTTGCATTGCTGACCCAACCAGTCTCCGTCTTGAAATTTGTATACATCTTCCAGATACCCCCAGGTCTCGATCGAAATACATGGTTCCCTTCCGAAAAACAAGAAATATGGAGAAAACTCTGTCACCGAATGAGGTGTTATGTTATACGCAAAAACTAAACTCTGCAGATACAATGGCCATTTGTTCTTCTTCTCCTCCTCCAAACTTCTAAGTAGTCCGTACAGAGTTCTATTCATTCTTTCCACCTGACCATTTCCTTCAGGGTGATATGGAGAAGTACGTGATTTCTTTACATTAAATCTTTTGCAGATTTCCTTAATGAGAGCACTTTCAAAATTCCTCCCCTGATCAGTATGAAGCTGCTGAGGAATTCCAAATTTATAAAAGAACTCTTCCACCAAAATTTTAGCCACTGTTGTCGCTTTCTGATCCTTCGTTGGATATGCCCACACGTATTTGCTAAACAGATCACTTAAAACTAAAATATGCTCCTTTCCAGAGGTTGATCTTTCTACGGAACAAAAATCTATTGCCACGATCTCCATAGGCTGAGAAGTTTCCACATGAACAGGAGTGGTATTTCTGTATGGTAATTCATCTTTTGTCCTTAAACAAGTTTCACAGTTTCTTATGAAATCCGTTACAAATCCCTTCATGTTGTGCCAATAAACCCTAGAGCTTAGCAATTTGCAAGTTCTATCTATACCCTGATGCCCAAGCTTGTCATGAGTTTCGATTAAACACTTCCCCCTTAAATGAACAGGAACGGCTAATCTATATTTCATGTCACCTAACTGATCCATATGAGTCTTATAAAGAGTGTCATTTCTTATCACAAGACTTTCTTTCTCTTTTTTCCACGTAACTAATTCAGGTTTAAAAATACTGTTTTCTAACTGAATATTTTCTCCTTCTATCCATTTCCTTACAATCTTTAAAACTGGGCAAGCTTTCTGTTTATTAACAACATCCTCCCACTCTAAAATCTGATGTTTACTTATGGCACAAACAAACTTTGCGTCCTCATGAGGAGCTACCCAGACTACTTCGTCTTCATTCATCACTATCTCCTCTCCAGGCATGCGTGACAGAATGTCGGCTTTAACATTTTGTTTTCCTGGTCTGAATTTGAGTTCAATGTCAAATGCTGACAAATCAGCCACCCATTTTTGTTCTGTATGATCAAGTTTTGCTGTGCTGAGATTGCTCAAGGGGGCATTGTCAGTATACACTATGCACTTTGTGCCAATAAGATAGTTTTTAAACTTTTCAGTAACAGCCCACTTCAAAGCACACAGTTCTAGTTTCCGTGAACTATAATTCTTCATGTTTCTTTCATGCGGTTTCAATGACCTACTTGCATAAGCTACAGAATGCAACTTACCCTCCTTATATTGGGACAAAACAGCACCGAGTCCATCGTAACTGGCGTCTATTTCTAATATACACGCTTTCCCAAACTTAATCCCTTTCAGTACTGGGGCAGCTATCAATTTCTCTATTAATCTCTGGAAGGCCATTTCCTCATCTTCTGTCCATTGATCATTAATCTTTCGACTGGATTTCTTCTTTTCCCCTTTCAATAACTCATTGAGTGGCTTGGCAATTTTCGCAAAATTTTTAATGAATCTTCTATAAAATGTTGCAAATCCCAGAAAGGCTCGCACTTCCTTAATAGTTTCAGGTCTCTTCCAGTTCTTCACTGCTTCAGTCTTACTTAACTCAGGTCCTATTCCTTGATCACTAATGCTAAATCCTGGATAACTTACACATGTTTGTAAAAAATGACATTTCTTTGGCTTTAATTTCATTCCATATGACTTTATGCGCTCCAACAATGCCTCCAATCTTGATAAGTGTTCATCTGTGGTCTTTGAAAATAATATCATATCATCCAAATAAATGACTAGAAATTCAAAAAACATATCTCCCAAAATATTCTCCATACATCGTTGAAAGGTTGCTGGGCTGTTTGTCAAACCCATTGGACACCTGAGGTACTGGAAGTGTTCCCATGGTACAGAAAATGCCGTTTTCTCTATCCTCTTTCCTTAGTAAAACCTGGTGATAGCCCTGTGCAAGGTCAAAAGTGGAGAAATATTTGGCCCCTTCCAACGCATCCAGGCACCCCGCTACTCTGCAGTAGGAAGAGGAAATGCATCCTTTAAAGTGATTTCATTTAATTTCCTGTAATCAATGCACAACCTTAACCCTCCGCCTTTTTGTATAGGTGCTGCATAAGGACTTGCGCTTTCTTCAATTACACCCCGTTTCTTTAAGTCATCAAGCAACTGTTTGGCCTCAGGAATCAACGTGGGTGCTATTCTCCTATACGGCAATTTGATAGGCTTCCCACAGGACAATCTAATGGAATGCTCCCACCCCTTTATCAAACCCAAGTCCGAATCATTTAACTCAAAACAGTCCTTATATTTGTAGAGTATCTTATCAAGTCTTAACAAATCCAATTCGCTCAAGTTACTTTCATCGACATTTATTCCCAACTTCCGTCTGTGATTTTGAAGTTCCTCCTCTGATATTGCTCCATTATGTTCGTTATCATCATCCTCCCTACACTCCTCTATGCCAAGTTGCACCCTGGCCAATATGCTACCTGCTTCAATGCTAACACTAACTTTAGTCCAATTAGCAACACAAACATATCCAACGCCCCATTCACATAGAGAAAAACTGGGCAATACCTGAACGCCCGGAGGCAACCTATTTTTACTCTCTTCTGCTATTTTTTTCTAAAACTACGTACTCTTTTGGCACTTCCTTTAGGCTGTCAATGTATACCTTAATTAGTTTCCTGCTACCTGAAGGGATATTTCTATTCTGTTGTCTCAAGCAGCTAGCATACCCTAAATCCTCCTTTTGCCAAACCTGCATAGTTTGACCAACTAGTCTCATACAACAATCCAAATTTTGACCATATTCATCTTTTAATCCCTCTTGCTCTGAAGCCACCATGTTAACATTTCTGGTGACTCCATATTTTTCAAATAGCATAGACAAAATATTCATGCCTAAAAGGCACTCCTGGTCAGTGTTCTTGCCAAGACCATTCCTTCCCTTTTCAGCTCTCTTGACATAGAATACACAGCTATTCTGTTCTATTTCATTTACTTTAATATCAACAATGACATGACCTATTACATTAATTTCATTTCCATTCAGGTCATATATATAGTCACTACTATTATACAGGGTCACTCCCTTTGGCTTTAGATTCTCCAAATACCATTTTTCTGACAACAAACTACAGTTTGCCCCCGAATCCATAAGTCCTACAACCTTCTCTCCCTCCATGCTGAGCGTCAGTTTCATAGTGTCTCCTCTCTTATTTAAACATCCACTTGGCCGGACATTCACTTGAACGTCCGGCCTCACAAGTTTTCCTGGGCATCATCACCTGCCCGCAATAACATCTCCCTCACAACCTTGTCACCTCTCGAATTATTTATCCCTCTGTTCTTACTAGAGTACAGATTACACTTATAAAACGGATGACCCTCATTCCCACAGGACCAACAAATACCCGTAAACTGATTTTCCAAAACATGTTTATTTTGGATTCTGTTGTTACCTAGCTTTCCCTTGTACTGGTGTCCTTCCCCATGATCCTGCTCAATATTGTCTCTAGAAAAACCTGCTTTTTTGCATTCGTATGATACGTGACCCTGCTCCCCACAGGCCCAACACTTAATTACTTTATCATCTCTTCTCCTGTTAAGGAAATAGCTGTCAGAAACATTACCGAATTCTTTCATAACCTTTATTCTATCTTGCACAAACCTACCAGCATCTTCTAACCGGTCTATGACTCCGTTTTCAATCTTATCCTTTAGGTCACAGGCAATTTTCCTGTCCCTCAAACCTTTTTCAAAAATCATACATTTCATGATTTCCCTCTCCTTAGAGCAGACTGCTTTGCACTCAGCTTCTTCTTCAAGGTCAATTATTCTGTCTAAATACTCCCAAACACCTTCTCGTAATCCCTGTTGTGCACACCACAGTTCTTTCCTTTTCTCCAGATCATCCTTATTATCTGCATACGCTTCTAGTAGTTTAGCCTCCATTTCCTCTAAAGTTTTAGGCCTAGCATGACGTATTCTTGTGCTAGCCGGTTCTATCAAACTTTCTTTAACATAATCTACGGCCTCAACACCTACCAGGTTAAGCTGATTGGCACATAATTTTGCCTGTTCAAACCATCTTTTGATTTCCTTCCTACCACTGTTTCTCCCACTCATTTTCTCGAGCTGTGGGGGTTTTTTGACTATTGAAACAGCATTACTACTTGCATAATTACAGACCCCTCTCCTGCAGACCCTATCCAACTCATCTTCTAGCATGGCAAATCTGTTTAGCCACCAGCGGTTCAATCTATCAAATTTATCTTTCCATTCTTTGTTATTGTTTTCTAAACAACGACTCAGCTCCCTAGTAAAATCCCATTTAAGAAATGGCTTGTTTTCCCCAGCGAAATCTACTCTATTTCCCGCCTTTTTAACCCTTAAATTGGTTTTCTTAATTTCATTTACCAAAAATTGCTGGTTCTCTTTTAATGCTTTTATTAATTCCCCTACTCTGCTAAAAGAATTCACGTTTTCACAGTGGTCAAAATCTATCACTTTCTGAATATTTCCAACCTCAGACCACAATTTCACAACATCCTTTTTCCAAGGCTTTCCTTCACTTTCACCATTTTGGTCAACAAAAGTACCTACTCCCTCAGCCATTTCTCCCTCACAGCTAGTGTCCAAGACTTCACAACCCACTCCATCATCGTCACTCATCACTACGCTACGCACTTCCTCATCAACCAAATCCTTATCCCTAACCACATCACGCATTTCTGTTAACAAATCTTGCTCACTACCATGTTCCATCATTTCACCATTACCTGCGCCTTTCTTCGTTCCCATAATGTAGTCAAGAACGTCCCCCTCATCTTTTACACTGTCTGGCCCCATTTTATCCCCACTAGCACTGTATGTAACTCCAAAACAAATGTCCTACCTTGCAATTGCACTCCCGTCCAGAAGTAAATATTCCCAGGAACGTGCTGGTAACCCACTGGGTTGAAGGTTGCCGTGGTGAACGCTCTGCTACCAAATATTGCAATCCAAGGGGAGATACAAATCACGGCGGCGTTTCTTCTTGATTTTATTTCAAATACAACAAAACCTTCAACCCTACAAGCAGAAACAAACGAATGCTCAATTAGATAAAATTCTCATTAACGTTCAGACAAAAAGATCCCCTATTTGCAAATTACGTTGACAATATTACCATAACCAATATAAAGCAAAATTAACAGATAATTAAACAACATACCAGTTTTGTTACAGTACACAGTAATAAGACTGGATAATACCAGGCAGTTCTGCTTAGAGTTTATCTAAGCGTTCGCTTACAGTGCCGACAGAATAAGCCAACTCGAAGTTTTGGTAAATTTCAGGTCCGTCATCTAATTTACATTTTCTAAAAATATTCCCTTCCGCTAATATTTTAGCCAGTGAATGGCTAATTCTTCCGGTCAACAGGTCCGTGAAGGTAGTTCCGGTCGTGACGATCCATTTGGCCGCTCATTAGCTGTCCTGTTAAGAGTTGTTATTTGCCAATTGGTGCTCCGAGTGCTTAAAGGTCATCTGCCGGAGAACATACAGTATATATATATATATATATATATATATATATATATATATATATATATATAATATATATATATATATATATATATATATATATATATATATATATATTTATATATATATATATATATATATATATATATATATATATATATATATATATATATATATATATATATATATATATATATATATATATATATATATATATATATATATATATATATATATATATATATATATATATATATATATATGAACCAGTTATAGACTCTAAATGAATGATTTCATTACCTCTATTTTTATAAAATCTACTGCTGTTGATTCAGAAATCGTAAAAATAAAAGGATTTATAGGATGATCCACTCATAAGTATTTGTAAGTAAACACGTTAGGGTAAGTTTAAGATTACGGTGTATCTAAATGAAATGAAATATCAGAAGATGAAATGGACTAATCAGGCAGGCAAGGCCTGAGAGGTTAATTAACGGAAAACTTGAAATCCGTCGGTGTGACGATGCTGACACACTTACACAATCAAGAGAAGTTTTGCCACTCCTGATAAATCTGACTGATGGGGTTCACGAATTAAAAAATAAGGACGCAGTAAAATTTACATAGGACAAAGCACAGAGGGTGCCCAAAGGATTTTATGTAATTATTTAAACACAGGCATTTGCGTCACACTGACCTAACAAGGCAAAGGTTGATATGGAAATTGGCATAGGAGATGGAAATAGGATGACAGAAGATAACCAGTGTGACTAACATGGAAGAACTTTTGCAAAGATCACTTTACCTTGTAGAAGAGGTGACTTAGTTCCTGGTTGGACGAAAACTTGAAAGCACTCTGCTCGGTGTGACGATCTGACACCGGCCAATGAAGAATTAGAGGTTTATTTCTGGTGATAACCCATTTCTCGTATAATGGGGTTCGGATTCCACAATTAAAAGCTGTAAGGCCCCGTTGCTGGGTAAAAATTGGTTCTTAGCCAGCACAAAATAAGTCTAATCCTTCCAGAAGCCTCTCTAGAACAACCAGCTTTTAGTGGTTATTTAAACACAGGTATTTGCGTAACTTTTTTTCAGCAAGGCAAATGGTTGATAGAGGAAATACTGCTGAGAGATTCACAGATAATGAAGAATAAAGTGTCCCTGACAGGAAGGACCACGTGATGGGGCATGGCTCTCTTTCCTTCTAGAAGGTACTGTGTCTCTCTTGGATCCAGTCAGTGAGTCTCTTGGCGTCAGCAACGCGTCTCTTTATATGACCTCGGTTCAGGGGTTGATTTCATCTATGACTCAGTCTCAGGTGTCTTTTCCCGTAATTTCCCTTCCCGGTATAACCTCGTGTCTCTGTAAACAAAAAGTCTCCGGCCCCGTCATGGGTTCAAATTGGTTCTTAGCCACATAAAATAAGTTAAAAATTAAGGGAGGGCCCTCTATTTCTCTCACTTCCTTGCTCAGGCAGTGACCAAAATGCATGCTATACTTAACTTTAAATTTTCAGCAGTTGGTGGCTGGGATTCTTAGAAAATTATAATATATATGAGGGGATTATATATATATATATATATAAATATCCCCATATATATATATACCATGTGTGTGTGTGGCTGTGTGTGTGTTTGTGTATGTGTGTCTGTGCGTGTGTGTGTGTGTATTTATGTATGTGTCCAGCAACGTGTTAATTATATGAGGCTTCAATAAGATTGGATGGTTACATTCCAGATTCTTTAATTCACAAAATATCAGGTTAGACAGAAATTATAAAAACATAAAAATATGAATTAGCTAATAATTGTGATAAAGTATATTTTGGTCAGAGCGGCAAATCATGCAAGGCCACCATAAGCAGAACGTTCGCCCTCACAACCAAGCCTTGGCACTGGCCAGACACTGCTGGAATTACAACCATAATATCAACTGGAAAAATACAATTTTTATATATAACAACAAGAATAAAACATCGAGGGTGATCATAGGGAACCCCCTCATCAACTCATATGAGAAAACGATGAAAGGCAACATTGGGAATAATTTTGAGGACAAGATTACTTGTGAAACAATATACCAGAATTTTAAGACTGTAAAAAAAAAAAGATGGACAGTAAAGGGATAGTCCGAATAACGGAGGATCAAGCAAATGGACACACAAAGTAAGAAGAATGCAGGAAAGGGCAGGAGGAGCTGAAGATCGATGGGCAGGTCACTCCAGGAATTAGAAAAAGAAAACAACAAAATATGTTGAGTGAAGCTCATACATATCTAACCAAGTGTAGCTGTTATCTCCTCAGTACATCAGTATTGAAGATGATGAAGAAGAAGACTGTCTTCGAAAGCTTGTACTTTGTAAAGTAAAGACTCTAGAATCTAAAAATCCCATCTTATTGAAACCTAATACGAGTAATATGAATATATATATATTTATATATATATATATATATATATATATATATATATATATATATATATATATATATATATGTGTGTGTGTATGTATGTATATATATATGTATATATATACACAGTGAAGTTGTGTGACTATTTATACTCACTCCACTCCGGTAACTCTCGGGCCTCTTGGTGACCCATGGCCGCTTCCACCAGACCTCTCCACGTTCCCCGTTGAGTGCTGCATCTCTGCAGTTATTCTCAGGTTCCTCCATCCCCAGTTCTCTTAAATCTCTTGACACATTTTCTTTCCATCTCATCCTCGTTCTCCCCACCGGTCTTCTTTCTTCTTCTGCTCACTCCTTAGCCACTTTAGGCATTCTGCCCTCTTCCATTCCGGCCATATATCCTGCCCAACGTATTCTCTTTGAAATATAGTCAGTTATTAGCTATTGTCTGGTTAAATCTCTTATGTCTTCGTTATGCCTTCTTCTCCAAACACCTTTAATTATGTCGTACATGGGACCTGTTATCCTACGCAAAATGTTGTTTCAAAACCCAGTAGTCTCCGTTCTTGATGTTTAGTGAGCGTCCAGGTCTCACAACCACATAGTACCACTGCCTGATAATGGTGTCGTAAATTCTTAATTTGGTAGACCTTTTGATGTTCTTTTTAAAAGATGTTGTAGACACACTCTCACACACACACACACACACACACACACACACACACACACACACATATATATATATATATATATATATATATATATATATATATATATATATATATATATATATATATATATATATATGCGTGTGTTGTATATTTACATATTTGTGTGCAAATGTTGTTAGGCAACTAATGAGAAATAGCTTTTACAATTTCAGGTGGTTTTATCAGGCGAAAAAAAAATATGGTATTACAATGCAGGATTTTTCTGTGTCTAGACTTTCAATTAAGGCTTCACTCTCCTCACCCAAGCAGCACCTTCACGGTTGCTCACACACAAGCATACGAATTCACACCAAATATAAGTTACCAAAGACTACTCACATTTGTCACAAAAGATCACACAACCACACAGCGTTTCACCCAATCATTGCGGGAAGATATTTTAATAATATTGTTGCAAAAAATGATGCATCTTCCCCCAAAAATCTCAGGATCAGAAACTGTCGAATCGACAACACCAAAATCACGTCTATACTTATTATCACGTACCCTTTGACCTCCTGCGAGTCGCAAGAAATTTCCAAAACACAGTGCCAGAGTTTCCTCTCGCTTCTAACTTTCTACTTTTTGTAATTTTACTCCCTCTTCACTACTATCGTAAACGATAACTTTATAACTTTATCATACAAAGTCTTATTAAAACTTTACTCATGTAATCTCACATTTTCTTGCAAAACATTTGTGTTTCCTCAATTTCTTGTGCACGTACACAGGCACACAACATACACAGACACACACACAAATACACGCATACACACACACATGCACGTTGGGAAACTGAAAGTAAAAAGGTTTCAAAGGTGTAACAGGGGAAAACCTCGTAGTTACACTGTGAAACAATTGCTAAGAGAGGGTGGAAAGTAAGTTTGAAGAAAGAGAATATGAACGGAGGTACAGTACAAGAAATGAAAGGGGCTGCAGCTAGGGACCAAAAGGAATGCTGCAAAGAATCGTAAGTAATGCTTACAGTGCACCACGTGAGGTGCACTGACGGCACTACCCTCCTACGGTGTAAGTCAATTGGTGATTAATATTTCACCCCAAATTAAAAAAAAAGAATATAGAAATATTCCTCAAAAACCTTTTTGGCATTTAGGGCTCAGCGGATCCAGTTGTTAGTTTTACGGTGTTCGGTAGTTATTTTGGGATTAGGATTTCGCGATTGCCCCATCCTCTTCCCTCCTAAATAACGACCCAGCAAAATCAATTATATGCTGATGATACATTCTAAAGCTTAGCTCAGCAAAAGTACAAGGGGACAAAATGGAACAGGGACAAGTCATTATTATTTGCTATCATAAGGCGACTGTCCTAGCCACGTGACAGCAGTGTTATATATATATATATATATATATATATATATATATATATATATATATATATATATATATATATATATATATATATATATATATATATATATATATGTGTGTGTGTGTGTGTGTGTGTGTGTGTGTGTGTTTGTGTAATTCGCTAATGAAGTTAGAAGCTCACTATACAGACATCAAAAGCAGATGGAAAAGCACACGAGCACTTGACATCATATATTGAGGCCAACAGCGTTTCACAATACTCCACTGGGTTTTCAAGGCTGCAATAACGCAATATATTTAAAAAAAAAAATAACATCACTACATAAAAATCAAGTTACAAAACCGAATTTTTTTCTAAAACAAACTTACCCAATACATGGGTAAAAGAGTGATTAAACATAAAAGAGGAAAAAGTAAACAAAGCTGTGGAAGAAGTCTGGGCATTTAACGATGGAACGAGTGTTTTTAGGAAAGTAGATTTTAAAGTTGTGAGCTCGTCAAAAGGTGGGCTGCAGCTACTGATCTGAAGTTTTATATATCAATCCGAGTGTTACAGCTTGCAGAGTGACTGCTTGTGTTTGATAATTCTGCAATGACAATCTGCATCCATCCTATAACTAGCGCCCTGGTGGCTACAGAAACGGACTTCAGTGGGCGCCTCGTACATCCCACTTAGCTTCCCAACTCCCTCTTGGGACAAGTATATTCATAGATGACGTTGGATGTTAGAGGCGGACACAGTCTATCCTTAAATCTGAAAAGAGACCCGAGTATTAGCGTTTTATTTTTTTTTGGTATCAGATTAAGTTTGGAACGGAAATTCATGGCTAATGGCCTCTATAACTTTTGTTACAGACAACCTCCATAGAAAGGAAGGGAAAATTATTATAGATTTCTAGGTATGGCAACGTTATAAATGAACTGTTATCCTTAAAGTTCACAAGGAACAGTTTTCTTAAAATACTATAACGCTATTTTAAAAGAAAACATTGCTCTAAAAAGATCTGTCAGTAACTGAATTTCCGTGTGTGTGGCTTTACAAGACTAAGTCAGAGTAAGACCCTGTGGAGGAGTGTAAAAATAGCCATCAGGGCGTTAATTATAGGACAGGATGCAGATTGTTGAGGCCTGACTTATCAAAACTTGCGTAATAACTCTGCAATCAATAAAATACAGAATGATATAAAAACTCCAAATAATGGCTGCAGCCCACCATGAGGTAGAGATAGCAACAATAAAATTTATTTTCCTAAAAGCACTCGTTCGATCGTTAAATACCCAGACCTCATCCACAGCTTTGTTTATTGCCTAACTGTTCCGCTGCTTTGTTTACTTCCGGAGTATTTTACTTTTTTATGTTTAGTCACTTTTTAGCTGTGTATTGGGCAAGTTTGTTTTTAAGAAAAAATTTATCTTTGTAATTTTAATTTTATGTAGTCACGTTCGGTTTTATAATTAAAATATAATATAGCATTGCAGTCTTGAAAATGCATTGAATATTATATATATAATATGATGTATACACACGCAAACACACACGCATATATATATATATATATATATATATATATATATATATATATATATATATATATATATAATAACATGATGTATACACACGCACACACACACATGCATATATATATATATATATATATATATATATATATATATATATATATATATATATATATATATATATATATATATATATATATATATATATATATATATATATATATATATATATATATATATATATTATATATACAAAAATTTATTCAAACTTTTCGAAGATTATCATACGTAAGCTATATACCAAAGTGCAGTTGATTTTCCCTTCCTGTTCGTGCATGACAGGTCCATTTCATGATTAGTCACTGATTTCTTTTGCCTGAAATCCAACTTTTGTCAACAGAGGCAATCATTTGGGGGAATTTTTATTTTACCGTTAAGATTTTGTGGTGGGTGTGAATACATACGCATAGTTTTACTATATATATATATATATATATATATGAGAAAGAGTATATATATATATATATATATATATATATATACATACATATATATATATATATATATATATATATATATATATATATATATATATATATTTGAGAGAGAGAGAGAGAGAGAGAGAGAGAGAGAGAGAGAGAAGAGAGAGAGAGAGAGAGAGCTCATAGTTTTATGCAAAAAATACCAAGCCACAAATACTGCATTCATATCGAATTCACTTTACCTTAGGTATAACTGAAGCATAGTTGGAATAATATATTTCAGTTATAATACCCTGATCAGGATTCGAGCCATTTATTTTAGTAATAAAACGCATAACTTGGAAACTGGTGCACTTAATATTTAGTTAGTGTTCCAATGTGACAAACATGGAGAAAGTTCAAGTTAGGGAATCAAAATTACAATAAAAGCGATACATAAAAACCTTAGCAATATTATCACTGAATTAGCGTTAAAGAAAGAAAATTTATTTTAACACTAATTACTTACCAATTAGCTTAAGACCTCATCAAAAATAACAACTCTTTTTAACATCAATTCACAAATCATGCACAATTCAATATCACACGGGTCATCACCAAATAAGAACACTTCAATGGTAATATCGCGATTTTCATCTTTACGTTCCCTTATCAGAAGGCTTATTTAAACGACTCTCCCTGCCCTGTCCTTTCAGGAATAGTAGTGATTAGTGTGATCAGAAGGGTTAGAAGAAAAGTCAAGAAGATGAATTCATGGACGTGTTTGTAATTGACAGCTCAGTGTCACAGATAGTGGGGGAAGTGTGAAACGTCTCGCTTAGGAAAAGTGACGGGGAGAGAGATAGGGAAAGAGAGAGAGAGAATTTTATTTTAAACATTCTCCTTGTAGGGTACTTTAACCCTGAAGGACTTTTTAGTGTGTAAAAATGGCTGTTGAATAGTCAGAATAGTCATAATTCTTTAGTGTTTAAGGATGAAGGAAATTCTTAAAATACTGTTATCCTTACTAGAAAATTAATAATGCGAGAGTACTTATACATAAATATATGGTACAGTAAGAAAAACACACAAATAGATATTCTTTCTTTTTTCCTGACCTAACAACGGAATTTATACTGTTTGTTGTATATGTGTTTATAAGTGGGTCGACTTTATCACCATCCTTGTATACAAAAGCATGTGTATTTCTAATATGCAGTATCTAATATTTAATACTAATATTTAATAATTTGGGGAATACAGAGTATTGAATCCAACCCTCCAAATACACTAGCATATGATCAGGACAAAGAATTACACACCAGACGAGATGTGGTTCTGACATTCGCCTTTAAGAAAATGCCTGAATGTTATTCATTACGGTTGAAAGCGTGCAATGCTCGCTGATAATATGCTGCCGTTCCTAGCTATATCTGATTCTCTCTCTCTCTCTCTCTCTCTCTCTCTCTCTCTCTCTCTCTCTCTCTCTCTCTCTCTCTCTCTCTTATATTAGTTGTTTTACTTACATAAATGCAAATTTCATAATTGTAAAGTATTTTTTTACCACTCTCTCTCTCTCTCTCTCTCTCTCTCTCTTCTCTCTCTCTCTCTCTCTTTGTATTAATTAGTTTTACTTACACAAATGCAAATTTCATAATTGTAAAGAATTTTCTTTAATATCTTTCTCTCTTTCTTCTTTCTTTCTTCTTCTCTCTCTCTCTCTCTCTCTCTCTCAATAGTTGTTTTACCTTCTACGTCCCCAACTTGGCATTTACAAAATTTTGAATAAAGTAGTTTAACATCTTCTTCTTTCTTCTTCTTCTTCTTCTTCTTCTTTCTTCTCATTAATAGTTTGTTTACGTCCTAACTTGGCATTTACAAAATTTTGAATAAAGTATTTAACCATTTATCTTGAAACACATCACTTTCTTTCTCTCTCTATATATATATATATATATATATATATATATATATATATATATATATATATATACTAGAAAGAGAGAGAGAGAGAGGAGAGAGAGATATGACAAGAGAAATGGTTAAATACTTTATTCAAAATTTTGTAAATGTCATAAAACAACTTATGAGAGAGAGAGAGAGAGAGAGAGAGAGAGAGAGAGAGAGAGAGAGAGAGAGAGAGAGAGAGAGAGAGAGAGAGAAATTCACAATTATGAAATTTGCATTTGTGTATATTAATATATATAGCAGTATATATATATATATATATATATATATATATATATATATATATATGTGTGTGTGTATATATATATATATGTAGAGTATATATATATATATATATATATATATATATATATATATATACATATATATATATATATCTTGTTACATATATATATATATATATATATATATACATATACGTATATATAATTGCATCAGTTGCTTACCTGTTACATATCAGCCAACATGCGTAGAGTCCTATCACATGCCCAATACTAAACTCCCTACGATCATCACTTCCATCTGCCTAACCTTGTTAGAGATAAACTCCCTAAGGGCGTTGAATCCATCACCAGAATCCTCGAGGATTCTCATTTCGACTTGAGAATCGCCTCCAGGTTCAGATGATTGAACTTGATAAGTGAAAGCTTCATCAACGTACGTTTATCATAAGAGGTTTATGCTGTGTTATATAATTGTTTTGAATGTTTGTTTACAATAAAATTTATTTGCGGATTGTTTTTGTAAGCTTTCCGCAATATGATTGAAAGAAAGTTTTTTCCCAATAGTAATGAACAAACAAATAATAGGCAATAGTTCGGCTCTGCAATATATATATATATGTATACATACACACACACACACACACACACATTGTCAATATATATATATATATATATATATATATATATATATATATATAAGAGAGAGAGATATATATATACATATGTATATATATATATATGTATATTTATATATATTCATACATATATATACACATAGGAGAGAGAGAGAGAGAGAGAGAGAGAGAGAGAGAGAGAGAGAGAGAGACAAGAGAGAGACAGAGAGAGAGAGAGAGAGAGAGAGAGAGAGTTTAGTAATGTATATTAGACAATTAATGAATTAATGGTCATATACATACAATTGTTATATATATATAGTATAGTATATATATATATATATATATACATAATATATATATATATATATATATATATATATATATACATATATATATATATATATATATATATATATATATATATATATAGTGTGTGTGTGTGTGTATAACCATTCTATCTTTTTCTTCTCTTCTTTCTCTCTCTCTCTCGTCATTCTTTCATTTTGACATAACTATTATTAGTCTTGTATATAAAGTAAATTATCCAAAAACCAAATCAGGCCTTCATCATTTGTTATATATAAAAGACTTCCTTAGAATCATATGCATTAAGGATCACAATATGAAAAGAGGGGAGATGTGTTAATTTTATCAATAATTAGGATTCACCTTGTTATTATAGTAAACACTCTCAGCCCAAGAGCAATTCAAACTCAAATGAGAGAGAGAGAGAGAGAGAGAGAGAGAGAGAGAGAGAGAGAGAGAGAGAGAGAGAGAAATAATAACCTGTACTTCGGATCCCTAAATATAAGATATGTATTGAAGTATAATTTGTAATTTTATTGAAGATAGAAATACAGTATCTATAAACCAAACTAGTAAATAAAAAGGATCACAGGAAGAAATAAACATAAAACTGATATATTTTCTGTAAGTATAATGTACTAGGGAAAATAGGAAATAAATCTAATATAAATATCAAGTAGGAAAAATTATTTAATAGTAGGTTTTAAAAAATTTAGTAAATTTAAGAGTATAGTCAAAAATTGTAGAAACAGAATTGAGATAATATATATATATATATATATATATATATATATATATATATATATAGTATATATATATATATATATATATATATATATATATATATATATATATGTGTGTGTGTGTGTGTGTGTGTGTGTGTGTGTGTGTGTAATCTATCATTAATAAAAGTGAGTAATACCTCTACTTGTTATGAAGAGCCTTTTATCTGAACTCATAAGCCATGTATTAGAATAAAATCAGCAGTGCCGTGTCATGTCTGGTAAGCAGACACACTGAGATTACTGTATTCGCCCTTGTAATCCGCTCTGAAATGTAAATGTAATCAATATAACAACACCTCTTACTATACCGAGTATCAACATTTTTAACAAAAGGAAGGGGAATTTATTATTTGAAATAGGTCAGAGTAATTATAGACCATATGTTACCGTTCTTTACGGAGTTTGATCTTGAAGATGTTTTGACGCAATCTGTTATTCACAGATTTTCTTTGACTTGTTTACTGTAAGGTACACGTAACACACAGATACATTGAGAGCTTGAGCCATTATAGTATATATAGAGTATATATATATATATATATATATATATATATATATATATATATATATATATATATATATATATATATATATGTGTGTGTGTGTGTGTGTGTATATATGTGTATATATATATATGTGTGTATATATATATACATATATATATGTATATATATTAAGATATATATATATATATATATATATATATATATATGTATCAGTTTATGACGAACGATGTACTGTTTCGCAGAAACACATCCAAGGCTTCGGGTGCAGTTGTGTCGACGTTGGAGGTTTACATGGTTAGATACAGCGAGGTATATGACGCTTGCATTTGCTCTTTCATGACCACGATCAGGATTTAAGTGCATGGAGACAGTGTGAGAGCGTATGAGGGTAATTTCGATGGTATATATTATCAGAGGAGCAGACACTCCGGGAACTTCATTTGTGACTGTCTTGATTTGTTAGTGGTGCGGTGCTGAAGGACCGCCACTGAAAATCTGTTGTTTGATTCATGGAAGTGAGTACCATAACTCATGACACTTTAACATCTTTCTCCAGACATTATGTGGAAATACCCAGCCGTTCTTAGTGAAATTCTCTGGTTCCAGTATGATGCATTTTCCCATTCTGCTCTCCATTATATATTTTTTTCGTTTTGAACATTGATGTTTGTAACACCATTTCTAGATTTAATATATGATATGTTTTTTTAACAGGAATTTTGGACGTCCCATATGATCAACTGATTTTGGAAGTGGTGTTTATTCTTTACATATTATATGACATTTATTGTGGTTCAGAATAATTATGACCTTTTTACTTTGTTTGGCAGACCAGGTGTTGTCACCACAATAATACAATAATATTGGCTGGTCTAGGAGTCATTAATCTGAATGTTTGTGAATCAGAATTTCTAGTGATGATTTCGTTTATAGGTGAATTCACTCCATTTCATGATCGTAGCTTTTGCTGAATTACTTTTGTTAAATTTGCAAATAAAGTCTAGTTTTGTATATCAGTGTTTCATTCCAGTAGGCCTTTGTCTGAGAATAGATTCAATGAGAGGAGTTGACAGGAGAGAAAGGATATGCTGACCCAGGGTCTGGCCATTCGCTACTAGAGAATCTTAGGAAAGTAAGATGATTGATTCTATTCTTAAAACAGATACAGCAATAGAATATGACCCTATTTGACCTGGGGATGGGGTCACTAACATATTTATTTATATATATATATATATATATATATATATATATATATATATATATATATATATATTGTATATCTATCTATCTATCTGTCTATCTATCTATATATATATATATATATATATATATATATATATATATATATATATATATATATATATATATATATATATATATATGTATATATATCAGAAATAAACATCTGCTAACAAAAATAAATACAAAACGTTGCAACGAATGTACTGAAGGTGAGTAAATAATCATCAAGATAAATAATAAAATAAAACTAAAACAAGTGGAATCACCATACAAATATAACGATTTTGTGAACAAGTAAAAAGAAAATCTCTTTTCTTTCCTCAGCTCTTCGTCGGAAAACGTTCACAGTTTGAAATATTCGTCCAGCGACTCTGCTGGGATTGTTTACTTCGGTTTCCAATTGAACAACTGACTGGAAGGCTTCCTGGAACAGCTGCGGTTCTTCCAGATAACACCTGGAGAAAGATTTTTCCATTTTGCGACCAGCAACTAGAAAGACAGCGTTTGAGCGATTGTTAGAGAGAGAGAGGGAAGGAGAGACAGAGAGGCGTGTGAAAGAGAGAGAGAGAGAGAGAGAGAGAGAGAGAGAGACGGGAAAAGAAAGGGGGAGAGAGGGAGACAGAGAAAGAGAGAGAAAGAAGGGGAAGGAGAGAGGTGGAATAGAGAGAGAGAGAGAGAGAGAGAGAGAGCGACGGGGGATGAAAGCGGGGATAAGAGAGAGTGAGAGAGGATGTCTGGAAAGTAAAGAGAGGTAGGGAGACAGGCAGACGGACAGGCAGACATACAGTTAAGTATACCTTAGTTTTACCACACCACTGAGGAGCTGATTAACAGCTCTCCTAGAGAGGGCTGGCCCGAAGGATTAGATTTACTTTTACGTGGCTAAGAACCAATTGGTTACCTAGCAACGGGACCTACAGCTTATTGTGGAATCCGAACCACATTATAGCGAGAAATGAATTTCTATCACCAGAAACAAATTCCTCTTGTTCTTCACTGGCCGGTCGGAGATTCGAACTCGCGACCAACAGATTGGTAGCTGAGAACGGAACCCGCTCACCCAGCGAAGAACTTGGCAGACATACAGACAAACAGGGTGGATATGTAATGACATTTATCAGTGAGCATTTATTTTGAAGAAATAAAGGGTTAGATGAATATTAAATGAAAAAAATGCAGATTAAAGATAAATTGAAATAAAATTGGAAAAGGAAAAACCGTTTGAAGTAACAATACAATACACAGGGGAAAATCATTTTGAGAAACTGAAAATAAAAATAGAAAGTTAGAGAGATTAAAAAAAAGAAAACTAACGAAATATCTTGAGTAAGAATCTTGTGGAGAAATATAGTTCAACAGTAAATGCTCTCTATTTCAAGAGAACGATAAAGGAAGAAGTCTGTCCTTTAAGAGGATTGATGATTTTAGTTACATACTTTATATATTAAAGTGCTTTCCTCTCATTCTCTTCATTTAATAATTCGTTATAATTACCAAAATAATTAATTTTATACTTCTATGGTTATGTTTATCTTAAATTATTAATGATTGGCATTATATGTTATTTATTGCATTAACACAATACTTAGTTTTATCAGTGACCTCTGAAGTTTCTTGATAAACTTAAAGTATTATGTATTACAAATTTTTTTTTTTTTTTTTACTGAGATGTTTAAATTATAAACACAGGAAGACGATTATAAATTTTCTCTAATTGAGGAGGGTAGCTACAAAGAAGTATTTTTACCATTTATCAAAATGCTATAAGTCTCCAAAACAGGGTTCTCAACAAAGGCATCGTTGAACCCGATGAATTCTCCGAATTCTATGAAGACTTTATGAAGACAATTTTATGAAGACTTCCTCCTTCTCCGCACTGTTTATACATTTCTGATGGCAGATTTCTGGCTACTTTTCTCTGCCTTGTTTTTCCCTGTTCCGTGATTCCTGAGGAGGACGCCGCAGCCAAGGCAAAAGAATTTATATTTTTCCAAGATTTTTAACCATTTCTGGAAGGCACCAGAGATTCCAGCTGACTCTTGCAGGGCAATGGGT